>NW_026014819.1:0-94823 GCF_020379485.1 Brassica napus
TTATCCACTTTCTAATCAGGTGATTCCAGTTCCCAGTTTGGGATAGGACAAGTTCTTCGTCGTTCCAATCAAACCAGGATGAATCACTTTGTAAGAAGCTTGATTTGGATACATAAAGGGTGGAGAAACACCAGGAAGTTGAATAAATCTCATAGGAGTTGGGATGAAGAGTTATCCCACTTTCTAATCAGGTGATTCCAGTTTCCCAGTTTGGGAATAGGACAGCTTCTTCGTCGTTCCAATCAAACCAGGATGAATCACTTTGTAAGAAGCTTGATTTGGATACATAAAGGTGGAGAAACACCAGGAAGTTGAATAAATCTCATAGGAGTTGGGATGAAGAAGTTATCCCACTTTCTAATCAGGTGATTCCAGTTTCCCAGTTTGGGAATAGGACAGCTTCTTCGTCGTTCCAATCAAACCAGGATGAATCACTTTGTAAGAAGCTTGATTTGGATACATAAAATGGTGGAGAAACACCAGGAAGTTGAATAATCTCATAGGAGTTGGGATGAAGAAGTTATCCCACTTTCTAATCAGGTGATTCCAGTTTCCCAGTTTGGGAATAGGACAGCTTCTTCGTCGTTCCAATCAAACCAGGATGAATCACTTTGTAAGAAGCTTGATTTGATACATAAAGTGTTGGAGAATCACCAGGAAGTTGAATAAATCTCATAGAGTTGGGATGAAGAAGTTATCCCACTTTCTAATCAGGTGATTCCAGTTTCCCAGTTTGGGAATAGGACAGCTTCTTCGTCGTTCCAATCAAACCAGGATGAACACTTTGTAAGAAGCTTGATTTGGATACATAAAGTTTGGAGAATCACCAGGAAGTTGAATAAATCTCATAGGAGTTGGGATGAAGAAGTTATCCCACTTTCTAATCAGGTGATTCCAGTTTCCCATTTGGGAATAGGACAGCTTCTTCGTCGTTCCAATCAAACCAGGATGAATCACTTTGTAAGAAGCTTGATTTGGATACATAAAGTGGTGGGGAAACACCAGGAAGTTGAATAAATCTCATAGGAGTTGGGATGAAGAAGTTATCCCACTTTCTAATCAGGTGATTCCAGTTTCCCAGTTTGGGAATAGGACAGCTTCTTCGTCGTTCCAATCAAACCAGGATGAATCACTTTGTAAGAAGCTTGATTTGGATACATAAAATGGTGGAGAAACACCAGGAAGTTGAATAAATCTCATAGGAGTTGGGATGAAGAAGTTATCCCACTTTCTAATCAGGTGATTCCAGTTTCCCAGTTTGGGAATAGGACAGCTTCTTCGTCGTTCCAATCAAACCAGGATGAATCACTTTGTAAGAAGCTTGATTTGGATACATAAAGTTTTGGAGAATCACCAGGAAGTTGAATAAATCTCATAGGAGTTGGGATGAAGAAGTTATCCCACTTTCAAATCAGGTGATTCCAGTTTCCCAGTTTGGGAATAGGACAGCTTCTTCGTCGTTCCAATCAAACCAGGATGAATACTTTTGTAAGAAGCTTGATTTGGATACATAAAGTGGTGGAGAATCACCAGGAAGTTGAATAAATCTCATAGGAGTTGGGATGAAGAAGTTATCCCACTTTCTAATCAGGTGATTCCAGTTTCCCAGTTTGGGAATAGGACAGCTTCTTCGTCGTTCCAATCAAACCAGGATGAATCACTTTGTAAGAAGCTTGATTTGGATACATAAAGTGTTGGAGAATCACCAGGAAGTTGAATAAATCTCATAGGAGTTGGGATGAAGAAGTTATCCCACTTTCTAATCAGGTGATTCCAGTTTCCCAGTTTGGGAATAGGACAGCTTCTTCGTCGTTCCAATCAAACCAGGATGAATCACTTTGTAAGAAGCTTGATTTGGATACATAAAGTGGTGGAGAAACACCAGGAAGTTGAATAAATCTCATAGGAGTTGGGATGAAGAAGTTATCCCACTTTCTAATCAGGTGATTCCAGTTTCCCAGTTTGGGAATAGGACAGCTTCTTCGTCGTTCCAATCAAACCAGGATGAATCACTTTGTAAGAAGCTTGATTTGGATACATAAAGGGTGGAGAATCACCAGGAAGTTGAATAAATCTCATAGGAGTTGGGATGAAGAAGTTATCCCACTTTCTAATCAGGTGATTCCAGTTTCCCAGTTTGGGAATAGGACAGCTTCTTCGTCGTTCCAATCAAACCAGGATGAATCACTTTGTAAGAAGCTTGATTTGGATACATAAAGGTTGGAGAATCACCAGGAAGTTGAATAAATCTCATAGGAGTTGGGATGAAGAAGTTATCCCACTTTCTAATCAGGTGATTCCAGTTTCCCAGTTTGGGAATAGGACAGCTCTTCTTCGTCGTTCCAATCAAACCAGGATGAATCACTTTGTAAGAAGCTTGATTTGGATACATAAAGTGGTGGAGAATCACCAAGGAAGTTGAATAAATCTCATAGGAGTGGGATGAAGAAGTTATCCCACTTTCTAATCAGGTGATTCCAGTTTCCAGTTGGGAATAGGACAGCTTCTTCGTCGTTCCAATCAAACCAGGATGAATCACTTTGTAAGAAGCTTGATTTGGATACATAAAGGGTGGAGAATCACCAGGAAGTTGAATAAATCTCATAGGAGTTGGGATGAAGAAGTTATCCCACTTTCAAATCAGGTGATTCCAGTTTCCCAGTTTGGGAATAGGACAGCTTCTTCGTCGTTCCAATCAAACCAGGATGAATCACTTTGTAAGAAGCTTGATTTGGATACATAAAGGGTGGAGAAACACCAGGAAGTTGAATAAATCTCATAGGAGTTGGGATGAAGAAGTTATCCCACTTTCTAATCAGGTGATTCCAGTTTCCCAGTTTGGGAATAGGACAGCTTCTTCGTCGTTCCAATCAAACCAGGATGAATCACTTTGTAAGAAGCTTGATTTGGATACATAAAGTGTTGGAGAATCACCAGGAAGTTGAATAAATCTCATAGGAGTTGGGATGAAGAAGTTATCCCACTTTCTAATCAGGTGATTCCAGTTTCCCAGTTTGGGAATAGGACAGCTTCTTCGTCGTTCCAATCAAACCAGGATGAATCACTTTGTAAGAAGCTTGATTTGGATACATAAAAGGTGGGAGAAACACCAGGAAGTTGAATAAATCTCATAGGAGTTGGGATGAAGAAGTTATCCCACTTTCTAATCAGGTGATTCCAGTTTCCCAGTTTGGGAATAGGACAGCTTCTTCGTCGTTCCAATCAAACCAGGATGAATCACTTTGTAAGAAGCTTGATTTGGATACATAAAGTGGTTGGAGAATCACCAGGAAGTTGAATAAATCTCATAGGAGTTGGGATGAAGAAGTTATCCCACTTTCAAATCAGGTGATTCCAGTTTCCCAGTTTGGGAATAGGACAGCTTCTTCGTCGTTCCAATCAAACCAGGATGAATCACTTTGTAAGAAGCTTGATTTGGATACATAAAGTGGTGGAGAATCACCAGGAAGTTGAATAAATCTCATAGGAGTTGGGATGAAGAAGTTATCCCACTTTCAATCAGGTGATTCCAGTTTCCCAGTTTGGGAATAGGACAGCTTCTTCTTCGTCGTTCCAATCAAACCAGGATGAATCACTTTGTAAGAAGCTTGATTTGGATACATAAAGTGTTGGAGAATCACCAGGAAGTTGAATAAATCTCATAGGAGTTGGGATGAAGAAGTTATCCCACTTTCTAATCAGGTGATTCCAGTTTCCCAGTTTGGGAATAGGACAGCTTCTTCGTCGTTCCAATCAAACCAGGATGAATCACTTTGTAAGAAGCTTGATTTGGATACATAAAGTGTTGGAGAATCACCAGGAAGTTGAATAAATCTCATAGGAGTGGGATGAAGAAGTTATCCCACTTTCTAATCAGGTGATTCCAGTTTCCCAGTTTGGGAATAGGACAGCTTCTTCGTCGTTCCAATCAAACCAGGATGAATCACTTTGTAAGAAGCTTGATTTGGATACATAAAATGGTGGAGAAACACCAGGAAGTTGAATAAATCTCATAGGAGTTGGGATGAAGAAGTTATCCCACTTTCTAATCAGGTGATTCCAGTTTCCCAGTTTGGGAATAGGACAGCTTCTTCTTCGTCGTTCCAATCAAACCAGGATGAATCACTTTGTAAGAAGCTTGATTTGGATACATAAAGTGGTGGAGAAACACCAGGAAGTTGAATAAATCTCATAGGAGTTGGGATGAAGAAGTTATCCCACTTTCAAATCAGGTGATTCCAGTTTCCCAGTTTGGGAATAGGACAGCTTCTTCGTCGTTCCAATCAAACCAGGATGAATCACTTTGTAAGAAGCTTGATTTGGATACATAAAGTGGTGGAGAATCACCAGGAAGTTGAATAAATCTCATAGGAGTTGGGATGAAGAAGTTATCCCACTTTCAAATCAGGTGATTCCAGTTTCCCAGTTTGGGAATAGGACAGCTTCTTCTTCGTCGTTCCAATCAAACCAGGATGAATCACTTTGTAAGAAGCTTGATTTGGATACATAAAGTGGTGGAGAAACACAGGAAGTTGAATAAATCTCATAGGAGTTGGGATGAAGAAGTTATCCCACTTTTAAATCAGGTGATTCCAGTTTCCCAGTTTGGGAATAGGACAGCTTCTTCGTCGTTCCAATCAAACCAGGATGAATCACTTTGTAAGAAGCTTGATTTGGATACATAAAGTGTTGGAGAATCACCAGGAAGTTGAATAAATCTCATAGGAGTTGGGATGAAGAAGTTATCCCACTTTCTAATCAGGTGATTCCAGTTTCCCAGTTTGGGAATAGGACAGCTTCTTCGTCGTTCCAATCAAACCAGGATGAATCACTTTGTAAGAAGCTTGATTTGATACATAAAGTGGTGGAGAAACACCAGGAAGTTGAATAAATCTCATAGGAGTTGGGATGAAGAAGTTATCCCACTTTCTAATCAGGTGATTCCAGTTTCCCAGTTTGGGAATAGGACAGCTTCTTCGTCGTTCCAATCAACCATGGATGAATCACTTTGTAAGAAGCTTGATTTGGATACATAAAGGGTTGGAGAATCACCAGGAAGTTGAATAAATCTCATAGGAGTTGGGATGAAGAAGTTATCCCACTTTCTAATCAGGTGATTCCAGTTTCCCAGTTTGGGAATAGGACAGCTTCTTCGTCGTTCCAATCAAACCAGGATGAATCACTTTGTAAGAAGCTTGATTTGGATACATAAGTGGTGGAGAAACACCAGGAAGTTGAATAAATCTCATAGGAGTTGGGATGAAGAAGTTATCCCACTTTCTAATCAGGTGATTCCAGTTTCCCCCAGTTTGGGAATAGGACAGCTTCTTCGTCGTTCCAATCAAACCAGGATGAATCACTTTGTAAGAAGCTTGATTTGGATACATAAAGTGGTTGGAGAATCACCAGGAAGTTGAATAAATCTCATAGGAGTTGGGATGAAGAAGTTATCCCACTTTCTAATCAGGTGATTCCAGTTTCCCAGTTTGGGAATAGGACAGCTTCTTCGTCGTTCCAATCAAACCAGGATGAATCACTTTGTAAGAAGCTTGATTTGGATACATAAAGTGGTGGAGAAACACCAGGAAGTTGAATAAATCTCATAGGAGTTGGGATGAAGAAGTTATCCCTTTCTAAATCAGGTGATTCCAGTTTCCCCCAGTTTGGGAATAGGACAGCTTCTTCGTCGTTCCAATCAAACCAGGATGAATCACTTTGTAAGAAGCTTGATTTGGATACATAAAGTGGTGGAGAATCACCAGGAAGTTGAATAAATCTCATAGGAGTTGGGATGAAGAAGTTATCCCACTTTCAAATCAGGTGATTCCAGTTTCCCAGTTTGGGAATAGGACAGCTTCTTCGTCGTTCCAATCAAACCAGGATGAATCACTTTGTAAGAAGCTTGATTTGGATACATAAAGTGTGGGAGAATCACCAGGAAGTTGAATAAATCTCATAGGAGTTGGGATGAAGAAGTTATCCCACTTTCAAATCAGGTGATTCCAGTTTCCCAGTTTGGGAATAGGACAGCTTCTTCGTCGTTCCAATCAAACCAGGATGAATCACTTTGTAAGAAGCTTGATTTGGATACATAAAGTGTTGGAGAATCACCAGGAAGTTGAATAAATCTCATAGGAGTTGGGATGAAGAAGTTATCCCACTTTCTAATCAGGTGATTCCAGTTTCCCAGTTTGGGAATAGGACAGTTTCTTCGTCGTTCCAATCAAACCAGGATGAATCACTTTGTAAGAAGCTTGATTTGGATACATAAAGTGTTGGAGAATCACCAGGAAGTTGAATAAATCTCATAGGAGTTGGGATGAAGAAGTTATCCCACTTTCTAATCAGGTGATTCCAGTTTCCCAGTTTGGGAATAGGACAGCTTCTTCGTCGTTCCAATCAAACCAGGATGAATCACTTTGTAAGAAGCTTGATTTGGATACATAAAGTGGTGGAGAATCACCAGGAAGTTGAATAAATCTCATAGGAGTTGGGATGAAGAAGTTATCCCACTTTCTAATCAGGTGATTCCAGTTTCCCAGTTTGGGAATAGGACAGCTTCTTCGTCGTTCCAATCAAACCAGGATGAATCACTTTGTAAGAAGCTTGATTTGGATACATAAAGTGGTGGAGAATCACCAGGAAGTTGAATAAATCTCATAGGAGTTGGGATGAAGAAGTTATCCCACTTTCTAATCAGGTGATTCCAGTTTCCCAGTTTGGGAATAGGACAGCTTCTTCGTCGTTCCAATCAAACCAGGATGAATCACTTTGTAAGAAGCTTGATTTGGATACATAAAGTGGTGGAGAATCACCAGGAAGTTGAATAAATCTCATAGGAGTTGGGATGAAGAAGTTATCCCACTTTCAAATCAGGTGATTCCAGTTTCCCAGTTTGGGAATAGGACAGCTTCTTCGTCGTTCCAATCAAACCAGGATGAATCACTTTGTAAGAAGCTTGATTTGGATACATAAATGGGTGGAGAAACACCAGGAAGTTGAATAAATCTCATAGGAGTTGGGATGAAGAAGTTATCCCACTTTCTAATCAGGTGATTCCAGTTTCCCAGTTTGGGAATAGGACAGCTTCTTCGTCGTTCCAATCAAACCAGGATGAATCACTTTGTAAGAAGCTTGATTTGGATACATAAAGTGTTGGAGAATCACCAGGAAGTTGAATAAATCTCATAGGAGTTGGGATGAAGAAGTTATCCCTTTCTAATCAGGTGATTCCAGTTTCCCAGTTTGGGAATAGGACAGCTTCTTCGTCGTTCCAATCAAACCAGGATGAATCACTTTGTAAGAAGCTTGATTTGGATACATAAAATGGTGGAGAAACATCAGGAAGTTGAATAAATCTCATAGGAGTTGGGATGAAGAAGTTATCCCACTTTCAATCAGGTGATTCCAGTTTCCCAGTTTGGGAATAGACAGCTTCTTCGTCGTTCCAATCAAACCAGGATGAATCACTTTGTAAGAAGCTTGATTTGGATACATAAAGGGTTGGAGAATCACCAGGAAGTTGAATAAATCTCATAGGAGTTGGGATGAAGAAGTTATCCCACTTTCTAATCAGGTGATTCCAGTTTCCCAGTTTGGGAATAGGACAGCTTCTTCTTCGTCGTTCCAATCAAACCAGGATGAATCACTTTGTAAGAAGCTTGATTTGGATACATAAAGTGTTGGAGAAACACCAGGAAGTTGAATAAATCTCATAGGAGTTGGGATGAAGAAGTTATCCCACTTTCTAATCAGGTGATTCCAGTTTCCCAGTTTGGGAATAGGACAGCTTCTTCTTCGTCGTTCCAATCAAACCAGGATGAATCACTTTGTAAGAAGCTTGATTTGGATACATAAAGTGTTGGAGAATCACCAGGAAGTTGAATAAATCTCATAGGAGTTGGATGAAGAAGTTATCCCACTTTCTAATCAGGTGATTCCAGTTTCCCAGTTTGGGAATAGGACAGCTTCTTCGTCGTTCCAATCAAACCAGGATGAATCACTTTGTAAGAAGCTTGATTTGGATACATAAAGGTGGAGAATCACCAGGAAGTTGAATAAATCTCATAGGAGTTGGGATGAAGAAGTTATCCCACTTTCAAATCAGGTGATTCCAGTTTCCCAGTTTGGGAATAGGACAGCTTCTTCGTCGTTCCAATCAAACCAGGATGAATCACTTTGTAAGAAGCTTGATTTGGATACATAAAGTGGTGGAGAAACCAGGAAGTTGAATAAATCTCATAGGAGTTGGGATGAAGAAGTTATCCCACTTTCTAATCAGGTGATTCCAGTTTCCCAGTTTGGGAATAGGACAGCTTCTTCGTCGTTCCAATCAAACCAGGATGAATCACTTTGTAAGAAGCTTGATTTGGATACATAAAGTGGTGGAGAATCACCAGGAAGTTGAATAAATCTCATAGGAGTTGGGATGAAGAAGTTATCCCACTTTCTAATCAGGTGATTCCAGTTTCCCAGTTTGGGAATAGGACAGCTTCTTCGTCGTTCCAATCAAACCAGGATGAATCACTTTGTAAGAAGCTTGATTTGGATACATAAAGTGGTGGAGAAACACCAGGAAGTTGAATAAATCTCATAGGAGTTGGGATGAAGAAGTTATCCCACTTTCTAATCAGGTGATTCCAGTTTCCCAGTTTGGGAATAGGACAGCTTCTTCGTCGTTCCAATCAAACCAGGATGAATCACTTTGTAAGAAGCTTGATTTGGATACATAAAGTGTGGAGAATCACCAGGAAGTTGAATAAATCTCATAGGAGTTGGGATGAAGAAGTTATCCCACTTTCTAATCAGGTGATTCCAGTTTCCCAGTTTGGGAATAGGACAGCTTCTTCGTCGTTCCAATCAAACCAGGATGAATCACTTTGTAAGAAGCTTGATTTGGATACATAAAGTGTTGGAGAATCACCAGGAAGTTGAATAAATCTCATAGGAGTTGGGATGAAGAAGTTATCCCACTTTCTAATCAGGTGATTCCAGTTTCCCAGTTTGGGAATAGGACAGCTTCTTCGTCGTTCCAATCAAACCAGGATGAATCACTTTGTAAGAAGCTTGATTTGGATACATAAAGTGGTTGGAGAATCACCAGGAAGTTGAATAAATCTCATAGGAGTTGGGATGAAGAAGTTATCCCACTTTCAAATCAGGTGATTCCAGTTTCCCAGTTTGGGAATAGGACAGCTTCTTCGTCGTTCCAATCAAACCAGGATGAATCACTTTGTAAGAAGCTTGATTTGGATACATAAAGTGTTGGAGAATCACCAGGAAGTTGAATAAATCTCATAGGAGTTGGATGAAGAAGTTATCCGATTTTTTAATCAGGTGATTCCAGTTTCCCAGTTTGGGAATAGGACAGCTTCTTCGTCGTTCCAATCAAACCAGGATGAATCACTTTGTAAGAAGCTTGATTTGGATACATAAAGTGGTGGAGAAACACCAGGAAGTTGAATAAATCTCATAGGAGTTGGGATGAAGAAGTTATCCCACTTTCTAATCAGGTGATTCCAGTTTCCCAGTTTGGGAATAGACAGCTTCTTCGTCGTTCCAATCAAACCAGGATGAATCACTTTGTAAGAAGCTTGATTTGGATACATAAAGTGTTGGAGAATCACCAGGAAGTTGAATAAATCTCATAGGAGTTGGGATGAAGAAGTTATCCCACTTTCTAATCAGGTGATTCCAGTTTCCCAGTTTGGGAATAGGACAGCTTCTTCGTCGTTCCAATCAAACCAGGATGAATCACTTTGTAAGAAGCTTGATTTGGATACATAAAGGGTTGGAGAATCACCAGGAAGTTGAATAAATCTCATAGGAGTTGGGATGAAGAAGTTATCCCACTTTCAAATCAGGTGATTCCAGTTTCCCAGTTTGGGAATAGGACAGCTTCTTCGTCGTTCCAATCAAACCAGGATGAATCACTTTGTAAGAAGCTTGATTTGGATACATAAAGTGGTGGAGAATCACCAGGAAGTTGAATAAATCTCATAGGAGTTGGGATGAAGAAGTTATCCCACTTTCTAATCAGGTGATTCCAGTTTCCCAGTTTGGGAATAGGACAGCTTCTTCGTCGTTCCAATCAAACCAGGATGAATCACTTTGTAAGAAGCTTGATTTGGATACATAAAGTGGTGGAGAATCACCAGGAAGTTGAATAAATCTCATAGGAGTTGGGATGAAGAAGTTATCCCACTTTCTAATCAGGTGATTCCAGTTTCCCAGTTTGGGAATAGGACAGCTTCTTCGTCGTTCCAATCAAACCAGGATGAATCACTTTGTAAGAAGCTTGATTTGGATACATAAAGGGTGGAGAATCACCAGGAAGTTGAATAAATCTCATAGGAGTTGGGATGAAGAAGTTATCCCACTTTCTAATCAGGTGATTCCAGTTTCCCAGTTTGGGAATAGGACAGCTTCTTCGTCGTTCCAATCAAACCAGGATGAATCACTTTGTAAGAAGCTTGATTTGGATACATAAAGTGGTGGAGAATCACCAGGAAGTTGAATAAATCTCATAGGAGTTGGGATGAAGAAGTTATCCCACTTTCTAATCAGGTGATTCCAGTTTCCCAGTTTGGGAATAGGACAGCTTCTTCGTCGTTCCAATCAAACCAGGATGAATCACTTTGTAAGAAGCTTGATTTGGATACATAAAGTGTTGGAGAATCACCAGGAAGTTGAATAAATCTCATAGGAGTTGGGATGAAGAAGTTATCCCACTTTCAATCAGGTGATTCCAGTTTCCCAGTTTGGGAATAGGACAGCTTCTTCGTCGTTCCAATCAAACCAGGATGAATCACTTTGTAAGAAGCTTGATTTGGATACATAAAGTGTTGAGAATCACCAGGAAGTTGAATAAATCTCATAGGAGTTGGGATGAAGAAGTTATCCCACTTTCTAATCAGGTGATTCCAGTTTCCCAGTTTGGGAATAGGACAGCTTCTTCGTCGTTCCAATCAAACCAGGATGAATCACTTTGTAAGAAGCTTGATTTGGATACATAAAGTGGTGGAGAATCACCAGGAAGTTGAATAAATCTCATAGGAGTTGGGATGAAGAAGTTATCCCACTTTCTAATCAGGTGATTCCAGTTTCCCAGTTTGGGAATAGGACAGCTTCTTCGTCGTTCCAATCAAACCAGGATGAATCACTTTGTAAGAAGCTTGATTTGGATACATAAAGTGGTGGAGAAACACCAGGAAGTTGAATAAATCTCATAGGAGTTGGGATGAAGAAGTTATCCCACTTTCAAATCAGGTGATTCCAGTTTCCCAGTTTGGGAATAGGACAGCTTCTTCGTCGTTCCAATCAAACCAGGATGAATCACTTTGTAAGAAGCTTGATTTGGATACATAAAGTGTTGGAGAATCACCAGGAAGTTGAATAAATCTCATAGGAGTTGGGATGAAGAAGTTATCCCACTTTCTAATCAGGTGATTCCAGTTTCCCAGTTTGGGAATAGGACAGCTTCTTCGTCGTTCCAATCAAACCAGGATGAATCACTTTGTAAGAAGCTTGATTTGGATACATAAAGGTTGGAGAAACACCAGGAAGTTGAATAAATCTCATAGGAGTTGGGATGAAGAAGTTATCCCACTTTCAATCAGGTGATTCCAGTTTCCCAGTTTGGGAATAGGACAGCTTCTTCGTCGTTCCAATCAAACCAGGATGAATCACTTTGTAAGAAGCTTGATTTGATACATAAAGTGGTGGAGAAACACCAGGAAGTTGAATAAATCTCATAGGAGTTGGGATGAAAAAGTTATCCCACTTTCTAATCAGGTGATTCCAGTTTCCCAGTTTGGGAATAGGACAGCTTCTTCGTCGTTCCAATCAAACCAGGATGAATCACTTTGTAAGAAGCTTGATTTGGATACATAAAGTGTTGGAGAATCACCAGGAAGTTGAATAAATCTCATAGGAGTTGGGATGAAGAAGTTATCCCACTTTCTAATCAGGTGATTCCAGTTTCCCAGTTTGGGAATAGGACAGTTCTTCTTCGTCGTTCCAATCAAACCAGGATGAATCACTTTGTAAGAAGCTTGATTTGGATACATAAAATGTGGGAGAAACACCAGGAAGTTGAATAAATCTCATAGGAGTTGGGATGAAGAAGTTATCCCACTTTCAAATCAGGTGATTCCAGTTTCCCAGTTTGGGAATAGGACAGCTTCTTCGTCGTTCCAATCAAACCAGGATGAATCACTTTGTAAGAAGCTTGATTTGGATACATAAAGTGTTGGAGAATCACCAGGAAGTTGAATAAATCTCATAGGAGTTGGGATGAAGAAGTTATCCCACTTTCTAATCAGGTGATTCCAGTTTCCCAGTTTGGGAATAGGACAGCTTCTTCGTCGTTCCAATCAAACCAGGATGAATCACTTTGTAAGAAGCTTGATTTGGATACATAAAGTGTTGGAGAATCACCAGGAAGTTGAATAAATCTCATAGGAGTTGGGATGAAGAAGTTATCCCACTTTCAAATCAGGTGATTCCAGTTTCCCAGTTTGGGAATAGGACAGCTTCTTCGTCGTTCCAATCAAACCAGGATGAATCACTTTGTAAGAAGCTTGATTTGGATACATAAAGTGTTGGAGAATCACCAGGAAGTTGAATAAATCTCATAGGAGTTGGGATGAAGAAGTTATCCCACTTTCAAATCAGGTGATTCCAGTTTCCCAGTTTGGGAATAGGACAGCTTCTTCGTCGTTCCAATCAAACCAGGATGAATCACTTTGTAAGAAGCTTGATTTTGATACATAAAGGGTGGGGAATCACCAGGAAGTTGAATAAATCTCATAGGAGTTGGGATGAAGAAGTTATCCCACTTTCTAATCAGGTGATTCCAGTTTCCCAGTTTGGGAATAGGACACTTTCTTCGTCGTTCCAATCAAACCAGGATGAATCACTTTGTAAGAAGCTTGATTTGGATACATAAAGTGTTGGAGAATCACCAGGAAGTTGAATAAATCTCATAGGAGTTGGGATGAAGAAGTTATCCCACTTTCTAATCAGGTGATTCCAGTTTCCCAGTTTGGGAATAGGACAGCTTCTTCGTCGTTCCAATCAAACCAGGATGAATCACTTTGTAAGAAGCTTGATTTGGATATACATAAAGGGTGGAGAAACACCAGGAAGTTGAATAAATCTCATAGGAGTTGGGATGAAGAAGTTATCCCACTTTCAAATCAGGTGATTCCAGTTTCCCAGTTTGGGAATAGGACAGCTTCTTCGTCGTTCCAATCAAACCAGGATGAATCACTTTGTAAGAAGCTTGATTTGATACATAAAATGGTGGAGAAACACCAGGAAGTTGAATAAATCTCATAGGAGTTGGGATGAAGAAGTTATCCCACTTTCTAATCAGGTGATTCCAGTTTCCCAGTTTGGGAATAGGACAGCTTCTTCTTGTTTACTAATGGATCCTAGGACCCTTCTCTGGATGGTTTTGGATAGATCCTTGCATAAACGAATCAAAGACTCAAGTTTATCAAGGCTGTGGATCGAATGGTGACACAAGAGGCTGCGGAAAGGCTCCTTGATACTCCTAGGCTTAGATCGGATATGACACACCTTTCTAAAGCCCTTGGGCGTTGGATATTACACACCAACAGACTGGATACTACACACCAGACACTCTCTTAACTCGTGAAAGCAAGGGAGAAGAAAACACAAGGTTTAAACAAAAGATAACTTAGATTAGAATGAGGGTTTGTGATACACTTAAATAGAGAGATCCTTGTACATGCACAAGGTCTCGAAAACATAAGAAAACTTAAAGGAAAAGGCTCCACACGGTTTCAAAGTAATAACACAACACTTAGACTAAAACATAATATAAGATAGATGATGAAGTCGGTCCAAGATGCCTTAGGCCGAGTTGCATCCAAGATACATCAACTAGGAATGTGTAAGTGAACTTGATACCTCATTAAAAACCTTGATTAGAAAACCCAGTGGGACAAAACTAATCAAGGGAAAAGAGTATACCAAGCCACTTGCCTAGATGATGATCAGCTTGATGGTAAGATCACATGAATGGTGATGAGTGTGTCTTGGTGGCTCAAGCTTCTACCAAGACAGTCTTCTTGCTTCTTAGAGATCTTCAGTATGTTTCCAACGGCTTCCTTGAGTCTCCTTGTCATTGCACGAGTGATAGGACCTGTGGGAATGGCTAGGACAGCTTCCTCTTCAGCTAGTGTATCTTCAGTCTCTCCTTCTTCATCTTTATCAACTAGCTGGTCCATGATCATATCATCCCCTCCCACTTGAAAAGGATTTGTCCTCAAATCTGGCTCATCTTGCAAATCCAGTTTGTAGGCATTGTTGCTGATCTTCCTTATGACCTTAAAAGGTCCATCAATCCGCGGCATCAGCTTGGACTTCCTTTCATTGGGAAACCTCTCTTTCCTTAGGTGAATCCAAACCTGATCACCCACTTCAAAGACCATCTCACGCCTTCCTTTGTTAGCATGCTTAACATACTGTTTGGTTGTTGCCTCAATGTTGAGCCTAGCCTGCTCGTGGAGTTGTTTCACCATCTCTGCCTTCTTTTTGCCATCAACGCTGACCCTTTCACACTCAGGTAAAGGAATTAAATCTAAAGGAGAGTTGGGATTGAACCCATAAACTATCTCAAAAGGAGAAAACTTAGAAGTAGAATGCACAGCATGATTGTATGCAAATTCACAATGAGGCAAATAGTCTTCCCATGATTTCAAGTTTTTCTTTATGAATGCACGCAAGAGTGTTCCAAGAGTCCTATTAACTACTTCAGTTTGTCCATCAGTTTGTGGATGACAGGTAGTAGAAAACAAGAGTTTAGTACCTAGCTTAGACCAAAGAGTCTTCCAAAAATAACTAAGAAACTTAGTATCTCTATCAGAAACAATAGTCTTAGGCATGCCATGTATGCGCACAATCTCTTTAAAGAACAAGTTAGCAATATGCAATGCATCATCAGTTTTGTGACAAGCTATGAAATGTGCCATCTTTGAGAACCTATCCACAACCACAAAGATAGAATCCTTTCCAGTCCTAGTTCTAGGCAAGCCAACAATGAAATCCATAGATATGTCATTCCAAGGATGATAAGGTATAGGGAGAGGAGTATACAAACCGTGAGACTGAACCTTAGACTTGGCTTGTTTGCAAGTTGCACATCTCTCACATAGTTTCTCCACATCTCTTTTCATCCGAGGCCAAAAGAAATGATCCTGCAAAGTTTTAAGAGTCTTTGCAATACCAAAGTGACCCATGAGACTTCCTCCATGAGATTCCCTAACAAACAAGTCTCTCAAAGAACAGTTAGGCACACACAATCGATTATCATAGAAAAGAAAACCATCATGCCTAAAGTAGTGTCCCTCAGCAAATTTCTCACAAGAGTTGTAAGCTTCTTTAAAATCAGGATCATTCTCATACATTCCTTTAATCTGCTCAAATCCTAATAGCTTAGCATCAAGAGTGTTCAAGAGAACATACCTTCTGGATAGTGCATCAGCAACTATGTTTTCCTTACCTTGTTTATACTTGATGACATAAGGAAATGTCTCAATGAACTCAACCCACCTTGCGTGTCTCTTGCTGAGTTTGTGCTGTCCTTTGAGGTATTTGAGAGACTCATGATCTGTGTGTATGACGAACTCTTTAGGCCAGAGGTAGTGTTGCCAAGTCTGCAAGGCTCTCACCAAGGCATATAGTTCTTTATCATAAGTTGCATAGTTGAGGGTAGCTCCTCCAAGCTTCTCACTGAAGTATGCAATGGGTCTCTTCTCCTGCATCAATACAGCACCAATTCCAATTCCTGAAGCATCACATTCTATTTCAAAAGTTTTATTAAAATCAGGAAGTATAAGAAGAGGGGCATTAGTAAGCTTCTCTTTTAGGCATTGAAAGGCAAGTTCTTGTGCTTCTCCCCACTTGAATCCGACTTCTTTCTTGATTACTTCAGTCAAGGGAGATGCTATGGTGCTGAAGTCTTTCACAAAGCGCCTATAGAAACCAGCAAGTCCATGGAAGCTCCTCACTTCACTCACTGTCTTAGGAATTGGCCATTCTCGTATAGCTCTTACTTTCTCCGGATCAACTTTAACCCCATCTGCACCCACAATAAAGCCTAAAAAGACCAAGTGATCCGTTCCAAAAGTACACTTCTTAAGGTTAGCAAAAAGAGATTCCTTTCTAAGCACATCAAGAACAGTTCTAAGATGTTCTATATGATCATTAAAGCTCTTACTGTATACAAGGATGTCATCAAAGTATACCACAACAAATATGCCAATGAATGATCTAAGAACATGATTCATTAATCTCATGAATGTACTAGGTGCATTGGTTAATCCAAATGGCATGACTAACCACTCATATAGACCATGTTTAGTTTTGAATGCAGTTTTCCATTCATCTCCTTCTTTCATCCTAATCTGATGGTATCCACTTTTCAAATCAATCTTAGAAAATATGCAAGAACCATGCAATTCATCAAGCATATCATCTAATCTAGGAATAGGATGGCGATACTTTACAGTGATATTGTTGATGGCTCTGCAATCAACACACATGCGCCAGCTCCCATCTTTCTTGGGCACAAGTAGCACTGGAACAGCACAAGGGCTCATGCTCTCTCGGATATGCCCTTTCTCCATCAGTTCCTCCACTTGCCTTTGTAGTTCTTTGGTCTCCACCGGATTGGTTCTGTATGCTGGCCTATTGGGAAGTGTAGAACCGGGCACAAAATCAATTTGGTGCTCAATCCCTCGCACTGGTGGTAGTCCATTGGGACTATCTTCTGGAAAAACATCTTGATATTCCTGTAAAAGATTGACAAGTTCACTCGGATACTCCGGTGCAATGTTAGTAGTAGTCAAGAGGGATTCCTTATAGATAAACAAAAGAATAGGAAGGTTAGAGCAGAGAGATCTTTTAACATCACCAGACTTGGCATAGAAGTTTAGTTGCTTTGTTGATTCAGCGGGAAGATCTATCTCTTTCTTCTTTTGTAGCTGGAGCTGATCAACCTGAACTTCCTTAGGAGTCATAGGCACAAGAACTGTCTTTCTCCCTTTAAACTCAAAGGTGTGCTTGTTGGCATACCCATCATGTATCACACGTCTATCTGATTGCCACGGCCTTCCAAGGAGAATGTGTCCAGCTTCCATAGGCAACACATCACAAAGAATCTCATCTTCATATTTACCAATGGCTAAGGGAACCATAACCTGAGTATACTCTCATCTCGCCCTCTTCATTGAGCCATTGGAGCCTATATGGTTTAGGATGCTTCTGGACCCTCAAACCCAACTTTTTAACCATAGTCTCACTCGCAACGTTGACACAACTGCCTCCATCCACAATAAGACTACAGACCTTTCCTTGCACTAGACATCTAGTATAGAAGAGATTCTCTCTTTGCTCCATCTCTTCGGTCTTGCTTTGAAGACTCAAGGTTCTTCTAGCAACTAGCAACCTTCCAGCAACCGGGTTGGCAACATACTCCTCTTCTGAACTGTGATCTTCTTCGGCCTCTGTCTCATCATCAGCAGATTCATATTCTCCATTGGCATGAAGGATCATCACACGTTTGTTGGTGCATTCATTAGCATAGTGCCCACGCCCTTGGCACTTAAAACACTTCACATCTCTTGCACGCGAGCTTGTAGCTTCCACTTTACCCTTATCTTTGTTGTAGATGCTACTAGACTTGGCTTCTTCTTTTGGCTGTGGCTTGCTCTCCTTTTGATAGCTCGGTTTATCTTCCTTAGAGGTCTGGTATCTATTGGAACCATAGCTGCCACGCGCATGACTTCTTCTCTTAACTTGCTGCTCCACCAAGATAGCTTTGTGTAGCATTTCCTCTATCTCCAAGTAGTGTTGCATCTCCACTCTATCTTGTATCTCACGGTTGAGTCCACCAAGGAACCGTGCCATGGTAGCTTCACTGTCCTCAGATACACAAGCTCTTAGCATAAGCAACTCCATCTCTTGAAAGTATTCCTCTACAGACTTTGATCCTTGTGTGAGCAGTCTCAGCTTTTGATGAAGATCACGGTGATAATGGCTTGGTACAAACCTCTTGCGCATCACAGCTTTCATCTCTGCCCATGTTTCAATGGGAAATTCACCATTGCGCCTCTTGTTTGTAACCAACTGATCCCACCAGCTCAATGCATAGTCATTGAACTCGGTAGCAGCTACTTGAATCTTCTTAGTCTCTGAGTAATGCTGACAGTTGAAAACGAGTTCGATCTTCTTCTCCCACTCAAGATAGGCATCTGGATCAGCTTTACCATGGAAAGGAGGGATCTTAAGCTTTAATCCTGATAGCTCATTGCGTCTATGCCTCCGGCCCTCATGATCACGTCGAGATCTTCTACTGCTACGTCTTGAACCGGAGCTATGGCTACTTCTCTCATAGAAGTTATCAGTCTCTTCTGATCCAGCATGCTCACGCTGACCTTGTCTGTTTCTTCTTGGCTCATGTCTTGAACCAGATGCTTGTCCTTGCCCATCATGCGGTCTCTGATCATACTTCTCTTCCAGTAACTTCACCATCGCTTCCATCACTTGTTTGGTGATTGCTTCTTGCAGCAATCTATTCCTTCGCACAAAGGTTTCATCATCCTCCTCAGACCCCATTGCTTCCTGATACACGAAAAACTTGAACCAGTAAGTAGTTCAAAAGAAATCAGAACTCAAGATTCAAATAAAGAAACAAAGTATTCAAACAAAGCGGCAAATGAAGATACTTGATCAACACGCGACGATTTGAATTCTATCTTTTCGAAATTGAAACAATAACAGATCAGATTCAACGGATGATGAAATGAGATAATCAAATCCTGATCTATGATTCTAACAACAGATCGAGTCACACAATCACAAGAAACTTTCGGATCAAGTAAAACGATAACGTAATCGACAAGAATGTGAAAAGGTTTTTGTTCAAAACTTGATCGAAATTCTTAGATCTATCAATATGAGATACGAAACAATCAGATCTAGCAATCCTGATAATGAAACAAGCAGATCAAATGAGAATAAACACACAAGAACCGATTGATCAACAAAATATGAATCGACAAAGAGTAGATCTTAAGAAATCGCAAAAGAGAAATCGAAACTCCCCTTCCAGAGTGCTCTGATACCACTTAATGAGATCCTAGGACCCTTCTCTGGATGGTTTGGATAGATCCTTGCATAAACGAATCAAAGACTCAAGTTTATCAAGGCTGTGGATCGAATGGTGACACAAGAGGCTGCGGAAAGGCTCCTTGATACTCCTAGGCTTAGATCGGATATGACACACCTTTCTAAAGCCCTTGGGCGTTGGATATTACACACCAACAGACTGGATACTACACACCAGACACTCTCTTAACTCGTGAAAGCAAGGGAGAAGAAAACACAAGGTTTAAACAAAAGATAACTTAGATTAGAATGAGGGTTTGTGATACACTTAAATAGAGAGATCCTTGTACATGCACAAGGTCTCGAAAACATAAGAAAACTTAAAGGAAAAGGCTCCACACGGTTTCAAAGTAATAACACAACACTTAGACTAAAACATAATATAAGATAGATGATGAAGTCGGTCCAAGATGCCTTAGGCCGAGTTGCATCCAAGATACATCAACTAGGAATGTGTAAGTGAACTTGATACCTCATTAAAAACCTTGATTAGAAAACCCAGTGGGACAAAACTAATCAAGGGAAAAAGAGTATACCAAGCCACTTGCCTAGATGATGATCAGCTTGATGGTAAGATCACATGAATGGTGATGAGTGTGTCTTGGTGGCTCAAGCTTCTACCAAGACAGTCTTCTTGCTTCTTAGAGATCTTCAGTATGTTTCCAACGGCTTCCTTGAGTCTCCTTGTCATTGCACGAGTGATAGGACCTGTGGGAATGGCTAGGACAGCTTCCTCTTCAGCTAGTGTATCTTCAGTCTCTCCTTCTTCATCTTTATCAACTAGCTGGTCCATGATCATATCAGTTCCAATCAAACCAGGATGAATCACTTTGTAAGAAGCTTGATTTGGATACATAAAGTGTTGGAGAATCACCAGGAAGTTGAATAAATCTAATAGGAGTTGGGATGAAGAAGTTATGCCACTTTCTAATCAGGTGATTCCAGTTTCCCAGTTTGGGAATAAGACAAGTTCTTCGTCGTTCCAATCAAACCAGGATGAATCACTTTGTAAGAAGCTTGATTTTGATACATAAAATGGTGGAGAAACACCAGGAAGTTGAATAAATCTCATAGGAGTTGGGATGAAGAAGTTATCCCACTTTCTAATCAGGTGATTCCAGTTTCCCAGTTCGGGAATAGGACAGGTTCTTCGTCGTTCCAATCAAACCAGGATGAGTCACTTTGTAAGAAGCTTGATTTTGATACATAAAATGGTGGAGAAACACCAGGAAGTTGAATAAATCTCATAGGAGTTGGGATGAAGAAGTTATCCCACTTTCTAATCAGGTGATTCCAGTTTCCCAATTTGGGAATAGGACAGGTTCTTCGTCGTTCCAATCAAACCAGGATGAATCACTTTGTAAGAAGCTTGATTTGGATACATAAAGTGTTGGAGAATCACCAGGAAGTTGAATAAATCTCATAGGAGTTGGGATGAAGAAGTTATCCCACTTTCAAATCAGATGATTCCAGTTTCCCAGTTTGGGAATAGGACAGCTTCTTCGTCGTTCCAATAAAACCATGATGAATCACTTTGTAAGAAGCTTGATTTTGATACATAAAATGGTGGAGAAACACCAGGAAGTTGAATAAATCTCATAGGAGTTGGGATGAAGAAGTTATCCCACTTTCTAATCAGGTGATTCCAGTTTCCCAGTTTGGGAATAGGACAGGTTCTTCGTCGTTCTAATCAAACCAGGATGAATCACTTTGTAAGAAGCTTGATTTGGATACATAAAGTGTTGGAGAATCACCAGGAAGTTGAATAAATCTCATAGGAGTTGGGATGAAGAAGTTATCCCACTTTCTAATCAGGTGATTCCAGTTTCCCAGTTTGGGAATAGGACAGCTTCTTCGTTGTTCCAATCAAACCAGGATGAATCACTTTGTAAGAAGCTTGATTTTGATACATAAAATGGTGGAGAAACACCAGGAAGTTGAAAAAATCTCATAGGAGTTGGGATGAAGAAGTTATCCCACTTTCAAATCAGGTGATTCCAGTTTCCCAGTTTGGGAATAGGACAGCTTCTTCGTCGTTCCAATCAAACCAGGATGAGTCACTTTGTAAGAAGCTTGATTTTGATACATAAAATGGTGGAGAAACACCAGGAAGTAGAATAAATCTCATAGGAGTTGGGATGAAGAAGTTATCCCACTTTCTAATCGGGTGATTCCAGTTTCCCAGCTTGGGAATAGGACAGGTTCTTCTTCGTTCCAATCAAACCAGGATGAATCACTTTGTAAGAAGCTTGATTTGGATACATAAAGTGTTGGAGAATCACCAGGAAGTTGAATAAATCTAATAGGAGTTGGGATGAAGAAGTTATGCCACTTTCTAATCAGGTGATTCCAGTTTCCCAGTTTGGGAATAAGACAAGTTCTTCGTCGTTCCAATCAAACCAGGATGAATCACTTTGTAAGAAGCTTGATTTTGATACATAAAATGGTGGAGAAACACCAGGAAGTTGAATAAATCTCATAGGAGTTGGGATGAAGAAGTTATCCCACTTTCTAATCAGGTGATTCCAGTTTCCCAGTTCGGGAATAGGACAGGTTCTTCGTCGTTCCAATCAAACCAGGATGAGTCACTTTGTAAGAAGCTTGATTTTGATACATAAAATGGTGGAGAAACACCAGGAAGTTGAATAAATCTCATAGGAGTTGGGATGAAGAAGTTATCCCACTTTCTAATCAGGTGATTCCAGTTTCCCAGTTTGGGAATAGGACAGGTTCTTCGTCGTTCCAATCAAACCAGGATGAATCACTTTGTAAGAAGCTTGATTTGGATACATAAAGTGTTGGAGAATCACCAGGAAGTTGAATAAATCTCATAGGAGTTGGGATGAAGAAGTTATCCCACTTTCAAATCAGATGATTCCAGTTTCCCAGTTTGGGAATAGGACAGCTTCTTCGTCGTTCCAATAAAACCATGATGAATCACTTTGTAAGAAGCTTGATTTTGATACATAAAATGGTGGAGAAACACCAGGAAGTTGAATAAATCTCATAGGAGTTGGGATGAAGAAGTTATCCCACTTTCTAATCAGGTGATTCCAGTTTCCCAGTTTGGGAATAGGACAGGTTTTTCGTCGTTCTAATCAAACCAGGATGAATCACTTTGGAAGAAGCTTGATTTGGATACATAAAGTGTTGGAGAATCACCAGGAAGTTGAATAAATCTCATAGGAGTTGGGATGAAGAAGTTATCCCACTTTCTAATCAGGTGATTCCAGTTTCCCAGTTTGGGAATAGGACAGCTTCTTCGTTGTTCCAATCAAACCAGGATGAATCTATGAGATTTGAGAGCTCTGGCTGTGTATGTGTATGAGAAGCCATTAGAGGCAAAGAATAAGGTCTTGAACTAGTTGAATAAGAGGTCTGATGAAACTAGTATGAACTTGAATCAGAAACAAAGAGACTTAGAGAGATTAAGAGATTAGAGACTAAGAAAGGGGTAGATTAAGGGAATCTGATCAAGAACACACTTTTATAATTATGAAGGAGTTGGGGAAATCCCCCATACTCTCTTAAGAGAGCTTTCAATTTCGTCCATACACATGCCTTATATAGGCTTTACATGTTTGCAACATTAGAAACCTAAATCTAATGGATAGAAATGACTTGAGAGGAATGGATGGTGAGGATGAGTTGGTCTTGTTGTAATCTGAGTGATGTGTGCTGATTGGATAAGCTAAGCTGGCTCACTTTAATTCAAACCAAGGCTGTGCTGTGATTGGCTCTCCTTAGGCTCCTTTGTATCTGTCTACAGATCAGTCTAGGTGCATGGTCGTGGCTGCTCTTCCTTTACAGCAACAGCCAGCCTGTCCATGCCCCAAAGTAACCAATCAGCTCCACACAGCATCTTCTTGATTCCCTTTGACTAGATTCAAACCTTGGTGCCTCACATCCTGAATAGTGATCCGAATAGTGAATAGTCAACCTGAATAGTGACTAGTGATTCACTATTCACTTTTACACCAACTTGCCCAAACTTCTCCAATCTTACTGTGGTAACTCTCCAAAGTTACTGTGGTAACTTTGGAGTTACTGTCTGACCCAAATCTTCTCTAAATGGTGTCTAAGTCCTTCCTGGACTTAACCCTATCTTTGCACACTCATCAGACCACTTCTGAAGCCTTAAGACTCTCCCAAAGCCTTAACATACAATCTCTGAAGATCTTGCCATGTCTTTGCACAAGCACCAACTCAACTCATCACTTTTGCTTCTCCACTTCTTCTCTTCAAGTTAACACTCCCCCTCAAGCTTGACTCTAGCTGATCCTAAGTCAAGCTTGGAACCTTGAAGAACTTCCTCATTAAAAACCTCACCAAGGAAAACCCTTTGGGACAAAACCTTGATGAGGGAAAAAGAGTAAAGTCTCCAAGGCCTAGGGATTGGCCAGTGAGTCTTTGTGCCTTACCAACAATGTAAGGGACACAAGGACTCTGGATCATGGCCTCTACAATCATCCCACGCCTTGTACTCTCCTTACTGCCTAATCTTGGTCTCTCCCCCTTTCACCTAACCTCTTGTTAGGTTGAAGTGCTCGGACACACCAGATCAGCCTCTTCTTGGAGATACAACTTCTCTTACTGAGTCTTGGCTGCTTCTTCTTCTTCTAGAGTCGCCACCTTGTTGCTTGAGCTACATGAGGATGCTTCAGCCACTCTCCAATCACCTCAACACTTGACGCCGCCTTGGACATTGCTTCTTCATCCTTCATCATACTTCTCAACAGGTTGCTTCCTCTTCTAGAATAACCACCAAGCTCTCTTGGATCATGTAAGCTTCAACACTCCCCCTCAAGCTTGAGACTCTCACAGGAACAAGCTTGAATGGATTGCTTCATGATCCTCACACACACACCATTGCCGCTCCTCTTCTGATCTTGCCATCTTCATGGAATGCTTGTGGAAGCTTCAGCTATCTCTCCAATCACTTCACACTAGAAGCCGCCTTGATAGAGTTGCCTTCATCTTCTCACAGCCAAGAGTACTCTGTCTTAGTTTGAGTACTCTCTTGAATAGACTCGCCACAGCCTAAGCCCGGATGGCTCCTTCTTCAGATGGTTGCAATGGACTTCTTGGATCGCTTGGAAGCTCACTAAACTCCCCTCCTCAAGCTTGGATTGAGTATAGGTCCAAGCTTGCAAGTGAGCTTCAGTGAGACTTCACACCAGTGGCACATCACCACTTCTTTCTCAACTCTCCATTGCTCCACACAATGGGCAAAGTCTTCCTCTTTCAACTCGGATGGATGGTGAACCAAGAACACCTCTTGTGAACCTGAAACATCACTCAAACTCCAGCAAAGATAAGACACAAGTGCATTGGGTCAACCCTTGATGCATCATCAAGTTTGAACACCAATGTCTTTAAGCAATGCAACAGATTAAACTAGACATTTTCAAGTTCTAATCTTTGCAAGCAAACTCTCTAAGCACTAGCATGATCCTAACAGATTCAATACAAGCTACTTAGGCAATTTTTAAAGCTTCTTTACTCAGCATTTAGACATGAATCTAATGCTTCAATGTAAGACAGCCATTTGACAGTATGCACTAGCCTTAATCAGTTTTAATTCATGAATGCAACAATACAATCCATCACACATTCATTTATTGTTGAGATGAGAGAATAAAGAGTTGATATATTGAGAGAGGAAGAGAGTTGGAGCAGACAGTAACTTTGGAGAGTTACCACAGTAACTTTATTGTTACTGTGGTAACTAAAGAAGTTACCATAGTAACTAGGGTAACTCGGATGGCAAGGAGAAGTTACCTTAGGTTGTCTACACTTGATCTGAGTATGGGAAGGGATAAGAGAGGAGAATTGGACAGGCTGTCACTGGCTGGAAAGGAGAAGAGTGCTTTAGCACTAGTAGAAGCATGTGAGCAATCTCAGCCATGGGATTAACAGCCTGGCCTTTGACTACACATGCTTATCTTATCCCCTTAGATTGATTTCGAAAATGCTTCTTCCTTTTGTATATATCTGATGTAAACTCTCTCATAATTAATTAATGGAGTTTTGAGTCTCTCTCTCTAGTCTCTCTCTTGTTCTTAATCTCCAATCTCTTTAATTCTCAGATTAAACTTAATCACTCTTTAAATCACAAAATCTAATATGGTATCAGAGCCAGGTTCCTTTAAAAGGAGAGAGTGATTTCGTTTTTCTAAATGTCCTTGAGTGTTCTTGAGTGTTCTTGAGAGTTCTTGAGAGTTCTTGAGAGTTTTTCAAGAGCTAGATCCTTTAAAAGTCAAGTTTGTGTCTGTTGGTGTTTCTTTTGGAGAGTCAGCCTCAAGGGAGTCCCTTTAGGTGTTTGACAAGGTCAGAAGAGGGGTCTAGTTTGTGGTTAAGCTTGGCGTGTGAGATTAGAAGCATTTGGGGGAAAATCTAGGCTAAAGGTTGTTGCTTTAGGCTAAAGGAAATGGAGCTGCTTCAATCTGGTACAACAAGGCGTGAAGAGAAGAAAGAGAGAGGGAATGAGTGGGGGTGGTTCTCACAAATGAAAACAACTCTGAAAAGGTGTGGAGTTTGGAGAAACCATGAGAAGGAAGAGTCTTTGAAGGGTAAAGCTGCTGAGAAAGATCAGACAGCAAGAGAAACAAGTGGAGATTGCTTTAGTCTTGAAGAAAGTATACTGCTTGAGAAGATTGAAGATGTTTATGAGAACAAGATCAATCTTAGGAGAGTGTATGAAGTCAAGAAGGTGATCAGTGAAGCTAAGCAAGGAAGAGAAGAGTTCAATAACCATGTGAGGAAGCTACAACACTTGTGGGTTGAACTACAAGGGTTGAGATCCCATGTGGATGGGGATGCTACACCAGAGCAAGAGATGGTCTTGAAGCTCTTGGCGAGCATGGAGTCATCATATGGGTGGCTGGTGGAGATGGTTCTAAGAGGGGAACAGCTTCCGGAAATGGAAGAGATCTGTGTGCTTATAAGAAGGGCGTATGAGATAATGAGAGATGATGAGAGGCTAACCATGAGTAGGAGTGAGAGCTCATGGAAGCCAACTGGGAGTAGGAGTGAGAGCTTCCAGAAGCTAACCATGAGTAGGAGTGAGGGCTCATGGAGGCTAACCGGGAGTAGGAGTGAGGGCTTCCGGAAGAGGAGGAGGTGCAGAATGCTATCCAAAGCTTATATCAACATAGGAAAGGGTAGGAAGAGAGTTGTGGGAGAGTGTTCTTACTCAGCCTACATGGGGGAATCAGTAGAAGACAGTGGGGTGTTAAGAGAGCAGGAGAAAGGGAGTGGAGCTGATGATCGCATCACCAGGAAGGAATGGAGAGTGTTCATGGAACATGTACAAGCCTTAGCAGCAAGCAAGAAGCATGCTATACAATCCGGAGCTTCTAAACCCATGGTGATTGATTCTGGAGCAAGTCATCATATGATCAGTGATAGGAGGCTTATAAGTGAGATCAAGGCTGCAACAGGGAGTGTTAGGATAGCTAATGGTGCTATGATCCCAATAGAAGGAGTGGGAAAGCTCAAACTGTTTGAGAAGGACACGGCTGCCTTCTACATGCCTCAGTTCACTTCAAATCTATTATCTGTGAAGAAAGCTACCATTGATCTTGATTGTCAAGTAGTATTCAGACCTGATGAAGTTGAGTTTCAAGATTTGAAGACTGGGAGAGTCATTGGCAGAGGAGACAGCAAGAATCAGCTATACCACCTCGACTTGGCTAAGACCTCTAATCCCTTTGATTCTATTTGCTTGAGTAGTACTGCTGAGAAGATTGATAGTATTACTTGGCATGCTAGATTAGGACATCCTCATGCTCGTGCCATTGAATTGATAATCCCTAATATGTCATTCAATCACTTGGATTGTGAAGCATGCATATTAGGAAAGCATTGTAGGACTGTTTTCCCAACATCTAAGACTACTTATGAGCATTGCTTTGATCTAGTTCACTCGGATGTGTGGACCGCTCCATGCATGTCTAGAGACAGCCATAAATACTTTGTGACATTCATTGATGAGAAGTCTAAGTATACATGGCTCACATTGCTTCCATCTAAAGATAAGGTGCTAGAAGCGTTTATGAACTTCCAAGCATATGTATCTAATCAATACAATGCTACTGTGAAGGTACTGAGATCAGACAACGGAGGTGAATACATCAGCAATGCCTTCAAGAGTCATCTAGCCAAGCATGGGATTGTGCATCAGACCAGTTGTCCCTACACACCACAGCAGAATGGTGTAGCTGAGAGGAAGAATAGGCACTTGATGGAGGTTGCTAGGTCGATGATGTTTCATGCAAATGTCCCAAAACGTTTTTGGGGAGATGCTGTACAGACTGCTTGCTATCTCATCAACCGGGTCCCAACCAAGATACTGAAGAATCTGTCTCCATTTGAGGTGCTGAATAAGAGCAAGCCTTTTATTGATCACCTACGGGTATTTGGGTGTGTATGCTATGTCATGAGTCCAGGAGAACAGAGAAACAAGCTGGAGGCAAAGAGTACTAAGGCTATGTTCATTGGATACTCTATCACTCAGAAGGGATACAAGTGCTATGATCCTGAAGCAAGGAGAGTGATGGTATCTAGAGAAGTGAAGTTTATTGAATCAAAAGGGTATTATGAAGAAAAGGAGTGGGAAAATCTGAAGGATTTGTCTCAAGCTCCATCTGATAGAGCAACAACACTGAGGGTGCTGTTGGAGAAGCTAGGGATAGGGTTATCCCAGGATCAGGAATCTGGAAGAAGAGAGTCTTCCAATCCGACTAGTGAAGCTGAAAGAACAACTCCTCTTGATCATGAGAGGGGGAATGGAACTGAATCTCATGAGCAAGTGCAAAATCAAGATTCAGGCCAGCATAATCAAGAGGTGACACAAGAAGTAGAGAGTGGTGCTCAGTCTAGTGGAGATGGGCAAAGAGAGTCTACTGGCTCAGATGAGAGTGGTACTCAGTCTAGTGAAGGAGATGGGTCAAATGAGAGTGGTGCTCAATCAAGTGAAGATGGGCAAGAGCCACAAGAAGAACAAGTTCAGGAGCTAAGGAGGAGCACAAGGGTGAAGAGAGATGCTTCCAACTGGGTAAACACGAGAGTGTACTACAATGCCCAGGCTGTGGAGCATCCTTCTCAAGCTATGTGTTCCTTTGCAGAGTTTCCGGACGAGCATACAGCCTTCACAGTAAGCTTGGATGAGAGCTATATTCCAAGGACATATGAAGAAGCTATGGCTTTAAAGGAGTGGAGAGATTCAGTTGCTGATGAGTCCGGAGCCATGATTAAGAATGAAACATGGTATGAGAGTGAGCTGCCTAAAGGGAAGAAGGCAGTGACTAGTAAATGGGTGTTCACAATCAAGTTTCATCCTGATGGAAGAATAGAGAGGCGCAAGTCTAGGTTGGTGGCAAGAGGATTTACTCAGACATATGGTGAGGACTATGTTGAGACCTTTGCTCCTGTGGCTAAACTTCATACTATCAGGATTGTATTATCTTTAGCTGTGAATCTTGAGTGGGATTTGTGGCAAATGGATGTGAAGAATGCATTCCTTCAAGGAGAGTTGGAAGATGAAGTATACATGCATCCACCACCAGGTCTTGAACATCTAGTAAAGAAGGGTAATGTGTTGAGGTTGAGGAAAGCTATCTATGGTCTCAAGCAGTCTCCAAGGGCGTGGTACAACAAGTTGAGTACTACACTGAATGGGAGAGGGTTCAGAAAGTCAGAATTGGATCACACTCTCTTTACCCTAACCACCTCATCTGGTATTGTGGTATTGCTTGTGTATGTGGATGATATCATCATCACAGGCAGTGATAAGGAAGGCATCAAGGCTACAAAGGAGTATCTCAAGGCAAGCTTTGAGATTAAAGACTTGGGGGAAATGAAGTATTTTCTTGGGATTGAGATATGCAGATCAAAGGAAGGATTGTTTATGTCTCAAAGGAAGTATGTGATTGATCTCTTGAAGGGAGCAGATGCCTATGGAGGAAAGACAGCCAAGATGCCAATGGAGGATGGTTACAAGGTTCCACGTGAGGGGGAGATTGAGGATAGCAAGCCATTCCATGATCCTAAGCTGTATAGGAAGCTAGTGGGGAAGTTGATTTATCTTACCATTACTAGACCTGATGTGTGCTTTGCGGTGAATCAAGTCAGTCAACACATGCAAGTTCCTAAGGAGCACCACTGGCGGATGGTGGAAAGGATCTTGATGTATCTGAATGGAACTACTGGTCTTGGAGTATGGATGGGATGTAACAAGAGTACTGAGGTTGTAGGCTACTGTGATGCAGATTGGGCTGGGGACCGAGCAGACAGAAGATCAACCACAGGCTATTGTACATTCATTGGTGGTAACTTGGTCACTTGGAAGAGTAAGAAGCAGAAGGTAGTGTCTTGTTCCAGTGCTGAGGCCGAGTATAGAGCAATGCTGAAGCTTACAAATGAGCTAGTGTGGATAAAAGGGATTTTGAAGCATCTGGAGATTATTCAAGCAACGCCAATGACAATGCATTGTGATAATCAAGCAGCTATCCACATTGCATCTAATTCTGTGTTCCATGAGAGAACAAAGCACATTGAGGTTGATTGTCACAAGGTGAGGCAGATGATGATTCTTGGGGTGATTCTACCTTGTTATACTCGGAGTGAGGATCAGTTAGCAGATGTGTTCACAAAGGCAGCAAGGCAAAAGACAATGGAGTCCATACACATCAGGTTAGGACTCATTGATCTCTCGCCTAAGGGCTAGTCTATACACTCTCCTGATCATGTGATCTCTACTCTTTTTCCTCATTAAGGTTTTGTCCCAATGGGTTTTCTTTAATGAGGTTTTAATGAGGGAGATCTCATGGTCCTTCCAAGCTTGACTTGTTCCACATGGTCAAGCTTGAGGGGGAGTGTTGAGATGAGAGAATAAAGAGTTGATATATTGAGAGAGGAAGAGAGTTGGAGCAGACAGTAACTTTGGAGAGTTACCACAGTAACTTTATTGTTACTGTGGTAACTAAAGAAGTTACCATAGTAACCAGGGTAACTCGGATGGCAAGGAGAAGTTATCTTAGGTTGTCTACACTTGATCTGAGTATGGGAAGGGATAAGAGAGGAGAATTGGACAGGCTGTCACTGGCTGGAAAGGAGAAGAGTGCTTTAGCACTAGTAGAAGCATGTGAGCAATCTCAGCCATGGGATTAACAGCCTGGCCTTTGACTACACATGCTTATCTTATCCCCTTAGATTGATTTCGAAAATGCTTCTTCCTTTTGTATATATCTGATGTAAACTCTCTCATAATTAATTAATGGAGTTTTGAGTCTCTCTCTCTAGTCTCTCTCTTGTTCTTAATCTCCAATCTCTTTAATTCTCAGATTAAACTTAATCACTCTTTAAATTGTTGGAATGAAGAAGTAAGAAGCTGGAGTTGATGAAGAGACCAAGCATCAAGAGCAAGCAAATCCGGAACAAGCAGATTTGAATCTGTCCGTACAGTTTTGGCTTGCAAGTAACCAAACCTAACCTAGAGTGTCTTGGAAGTCAAGGCAAGTGGGGAACTCGTCCAGCTGAGCTTTCTGAAGCATATTTGAAGTTTAAATTAAGTGTGAGACCGTTGGAGAGAGATCTGGCAAGTTGGAGAATTAATTAAGATAAAAGTCACATGTGCATAAGGAGATGAGCCTGCTGTCACTTTCACCCAACCAGACTGTGCCCATCTCTCTCCTGTCACTCTCTACTCCCTCTGGTCGAGATTCTCCTTGGCTGCATCCTCCTGGCTCCATCAGAAACCCTACAATAGTATTAGTTTAGTAAATCTGTACTTTAACAATTGTTTAATCACTTGCAACTTGTAATTTGGCTATAAAGTCACCCCATTGTAACCATTACGAAATTAAGCTGAATGGGGGAGTTTTCCCTTTCTTCTTCACCATTCTCAAGTCTCTTATACTCTCCCTAATCTCTGGTTACAAGAATCTCTCTCATACTCTCTTAAATCTCACTTAATCTCTCTTATTCTCCATTGCAGTCTCTTTAATTCTCACTTACTCTCTTCACTCTGTTCTCTTTCAATCCAACCACTCTCTGTTCTTGATATGATCATAGACCAGCTAGTTGATAAAGATGAAGAAGGAGAGACTGAAGATACACTAGCTGAAGAGGAAGCTGTCCTAGCCATTCCCACAGGTCCTATCACTCGTGCAATGACAAGGAGACTCAAAGAAGCCGTTGGAAACATACTGAAGATCTCTAAGAAGCAAGAAGACTTTCTTGGTAGAAGCTTGAGCTACCAAGACACACTCATCACCATTCATGTGATCTTACCATCAAGCTGATCATCATCTAGGCAAGTGGCTTGGTATACTCTTTTTCCCTTGATTAGTTTTGTCCCACTGGGTTTTCTAATCAAGGTTTTTAATGAGGTATCAAGTTCACTTACACATTCCTAGTTGATGTATCTTGGATGCAACTCGGCCTAAGGCATCTTGGACCGACTTCATCATCTATCTTATATTATGTTTTAGTCTAAGTGTTGTGTTATTACTTTGAAACCGTGTGGAGCCTTTTCCTTTAAGTTTTCTTATGTTTTCGAGACCTTGTGCATGTACAAGGATCTCTCTATTTAAGTGTATCACAAACCCTCATTCTAATCTAAGTTATCTTTTGTTTAAACCTTGTGTTTTCTTCTCCCTTGCTTTCACGAGTTAAGAGAGTGTCTGGTGTGTAGTATCCAGTCTGTTGGTGTGTAATATCCAACGCCCAAGGGCTTTAGAAAGGTGTGTCATATCCGATCTAAGCCTAGGAGTATCAAGGAGCCTTTCCGCAGCCTCTTGTGTCACCATTCGATCCACAGCCTTGATAAACTTGAGTCTTTGATTCGTTTATGCAAGGATCTATCCAAACCATCCAGAGAAGGGTCCTAGGATCTCATTAAGTGGTATCAGAGCACTCTGGAAGGGGAGTTTCGATTTCTCTTTTGCGATTTCTTAAGATCTACTCTTTGTCGATTCATATTTTTGATCAATCGGTTCTTGTGTGTTTATTCTCACTTGATCTGCTTGTTTCATTATCAGGATTGCTAGATCTGATTGTTTCGTGTCTCATACTGATAGATCTAAGAATTTCGATCAAGTTTTGAACAAAACCTTTTCACATTCTTGTCGATTACGTTATCGTTTTGCTTGATCCGAAAGTTTCTTGTGATTGTGTGACTCGATCTGTTGTTAGAATCATAGATCAGGATTTGATTATCTCATTTCATCATCCGTTGAATCTGATCTGTTATTGTTTCAATTTCGAAAAGATAGAATTCAAATCGTCGCGTGTTGATCAAGTATCTTCATTTGCCGCTTTGTTTGAATACTTTGTTTCCTTATTTGAATCTTGAGTTCTGAATTCTTTTGAACTACTTACTGGTTCAAGTTTTTCGTGTATCAGGAAGCAATGGGGTCTGAGGAGGATGATGAAACCTTTGTGCGAAGGAATAGATTGCTGCAAGAAGCAATCACCAAACAAGTGATGGAAGCGATGGTGAAGTTACTGGAAGAGAAGTATGATCAGAGACCGCATGATGGGCAAGGACAAGCATCTGGTTCAAGACATGAGCCAAGAAGAAACAGACAAGGTCAGCGTGAGCATGCTGGATCAGAAGAGACTGATAACTTCTATGAGAGAAGTAGCCATAGCTCCGGTTCAAGACGTAGCAGTAGAAGATCTCGACGTGATCATGAGGGCCGGAGGCATAGACGCAATGAGCTATCAGGATTAAAGCTTAAGATCCCTCCTTTCCATGGTAAAGCTGATCCAGATGCCTATCTTGAGTGGGAGAAGAAGATCGAACTCGTTTTCAACTGTCAGCATTACTCAGAGACTAAGAAGATTCAAGTAGCTGCTACCGAGTTCAATGACTATGCATTGAGCTGGTGGGATCAGTTGGTTACAAACAAGAGGCGCAATGGTGAATTTCCCATTGAAACATGGGCAGAGATGAAAGCTGTGATGCGCAAGAGGTTTGTACCAAGCCATTATCACCGTGATCTTCATCAAAAGCTGAGACTGCTCACACAAGGATCAAAGTCTGTAGAGGAATACTTTCAAGAGATGGAGTTGCTTATGCTAAGAGCTTGTGTATCTGAGGACAGTGAAGCTACCATGGCACGGTTCCTTGGTGGACTCAACCGTGAGATACAAGATAGAGTGGAGATGCAACACTACTTGGAGATAGAGGAAATGCTACACAAAGCTATCTTGGTGGAGCAGCAAGTTAAGAGAAGAAGTCATGCGCGTGGCAGCTATGGTTCCAATAGATACCAGACCTCTAAGGAAGATAAACCGAGCTATCAAAAGGAGAGCAAGCCACAGCCAAAAGAAGAAGCCAAGTCTAGTAGCATCTACAACAAAGATAAGGGTAAAGTGGAAGCTACAAGCTCGCGTGCAAGAGATGTGAAGTGTTTTAAGTGCCAAGGGCGTGGGCACTATGCTAATGAATGTACCAACAAACGTGTGATGATCCTTCATGCCAATGGAGAATATGAATCTGCTGATGATGAGACAGAGGCCGAAGAAGATCACAGTTCAGAAGAGGAGTATGTTGCCAACCCGGTTGCTGGAAGGTTGCTAGTTGCTAGAAGAACCTTGAGTCTTCAAAGCAAGACCGAGGAGATGGAGCAAAGAGAGAATCTCTTCTATACTAGATGTCTAGTGCAAGGAAAGGTCTGTAGTCTTATTGTGGATGGAGGCAGTTGTGTCAACGTTGCGAGTGAGACTATGGTTAAAAAGTTGGGTTTGAGGGTCCAGAAGCATCCTAAACCATATAGGCTCCAATGGCTCAATGAAGAGGGCGAGATGAGAGTATCTACTCAGGTTATGGTTCCCTTAGCCATTGGTAAATATGAAGATGAGATTCTTTGTGATGTGTTGCCTATGGAAGCTGGACACATTCTCCTTGGAAGGCCGTGGCAATCAGATAGACGTGTGATACATGATGGGTATGCCAACAAGCACACCTTTGAGTTTAAAGGGAGAAAGACAGTTCTTGTGCCTATGACCCTAAGGAAGTTCAGGTTGATCAGCTCCAGCTACAAAAGAAGAAAGAGATAGATCTTCCCGCTGAATCAACAAAGCAACTAAACTTCTATGCCAAGTCTGGTGATGTTAAAAGATCTCTCTGCTCTAACCTTCCTATTCTTTTGTTTATCTATAAGGAATCCCTCTTGACTACTACTAACATTGCACCGGAGTATCCGAGTGAACTTGTCAATCTTTTACAGGAATATCAAGATGTTTTTCCAGAAGATAGTCCCAATGGACTACCACCAGTGCGAGGGATTGAGCACCAAATTGATTTTGTGCCCGGTTCTACACTTCCCAATAGGCCAGCATACAGAACCAATCCGGTGGAGACCAAAGAACTACAAAGGCAAGTGGAGGAACTGATGGAGAAAGGGCATATCCGAGAGAGCATGAGCCCTTGTGCTGTTCCAGTGCTACTTGTGCCCAAGAAAGATGGGAGCTGGCGCATGTGTGTTGATTGCAGAGCCATCAACAATATCACTGTAAAGTATCGCCATCCTATTCCTAGATTAGATGATATGCTTGATGAATTGCATGGTTCTTGCATATTTTCTAAGATTGATTTGAAAAGTGGATACCATCAGATTAGGATGAAAGAAGGAGATGAATGGAAAACTGCATTCAAAACTAAACATGGTCTATATGAGTGGTTAGTCATGCCATTTGGATTAACCAATGCACCTAGTACATTCATGAGATTAATGAATCATGTTCTTAGATCATTCATTGGCATATTTGTTGTGGTATACTTTGATGACATCCTTGTATACAGTAAGAGCTTTAATGATCATATAGAACATCTTAGAACTGTTCTTGATGTGCTTAGAAAGGAATCTCTTTTTGCTAACCTTAAGAAGTGTACTTTTGGAACGGATCACTTGGTCTTTTTAGGCTTTATTGTGGGTGCAGATGGGGTTAAAGTTGATCCGGAGAAAGTAAGAGCTATACGAGAATGGCCAATTCCTAAGACAGTGAGTGAAGTGAGGAGCTTCCATGGACTTGCTGGTTTCTATAGGCGCTTTGTGAAAGACTTCAGCACCATAGCATCTCCCTTGACTGAAGTAATCAAGAAAGAAGTCGGATTCAAGTGGGGAGAAGCACAAGAACTTGCCTTTCAATGCCTAAAAGAGAAGCTTACTAATGCCCCTCTTCTTATACTTCCTGATTTTAATAAAACTTTTGAAATAGAATGTGATGCTTCAGGAATTGGAATTGGTGCTGTATTGATGCAGGAGAAGAGACCCATTGCATACTTCAGTGAGAAGCTTGGAGGAGCTACCCTCAACTATGCAACTTATGATAAAGAACTATATGCCTTGGTGAGAGCCTTGCAGACTTGGCAACACTACCTCTGGCCTAAAGAGTTCGTCATTCACACCGATCATGAGTCTCTCAAATACCTCAAAGGACAGCACAAACTCAGCAAAAGACACGCAAGGTGGGTTGAGTTCATTGAGACATTTCCTTATGTCATCAAGTATAAACAAGGTAAGGAAAACATAGTTGCTGATGCACTATCCAGAAGGTATGTTCTCTTGAACACTCTTGATGCTAAGCTATTAGGATTTGAGCAGATTAAAGAATGTATGAAATGATCCTGATTTTAAAGAAGCTTACAACTCTTGTGAGAAATTTGCTGCTGGACACTACTTTAGACATGATGGATTCCTCTTTTATGATAATCGATTGTGTGTGCCTAACTGTTCTTTGAGAGACTTGTTTGTTAGGGAATCTCATGGAGGAAGTCTCATGGGTCACTTTGGTATTGCAAAGACTCTTAAAACTTTGCAGGATCACTTCTTTTGGCCTCGGATGAAAAGAGATGTGGAGAAACTATGTGAGAGATGTGCAACTTGCAAGCAAGCCAAGTCTAAGGTTCAGTCTCACGGTTTGTATACTCCTCTCCCTATACCTTATCATCCTTGGAATGACATATCTATGGATTTCATTGTTGGATTGCCTAGAACTAGGACTGGAAAGGATTCTATCTTTGTGGTTGTGGATAGGTTCTCAAAGATGGCACATTTCATAGCTTGTCACAAAACTGATGATGCATTGCATATTGCCAACTTGTTCTTTAAAGAGATTGTGCGCATACATGGCATGCCTAAGACTATTGTTTCTGATAGAGATACTAAGTTTCTTAGTTATTTTTGGAAGACTCTTTGGTCTAAGCTAGGTACTAAACTCTTGTTTTCTACTACTTGTCATCCACAAACTGATGGACAAACTGAAGTAGTTAATAGGACTCTAGGAACACTCTTGCGTGCATTCATAAAGAAAAACTTGAAATCATGGGAAGACTATTTGCCTCATTGTGAATTTGCATACAATCATGCTGTGCATTCTACTTCTAAGTTTTCTCCTTTTGAGATTGTTTATGGGTTCAATCCCAACTCTCCTTTAGATTTAATCCCTTTACCTGAGTGTGAAAGGGTCAGCATTGATGGCAAAAAGAAGGCAGAGATGGTGAAACAACTCCACGAGCAAGCTAGGCTCAACATTGAGGCAACAACCAAACAGTATGTTAAGCATGCTAACAAAGGAAGGCGTGAGATGGTCTTTGAAGTGGGTGATCAGGTCTGGATTCACCTAAGGAAAGAGAGGTTTCCCAATGAAAGGAAATCCAAGCTGATGCCGCGGATTGATGGACCTTTTAAGGTCATAAGGAAGATCAGCAACAATGCCTACAAACTGGATTTGCAAGGTAAGTATGATGTGAGTAATAGCTTCAATGTTACTGACTTGATCCCTTTTATTGCAGATGAGCCAGATTTGAGGACAAATCCTTTTCAAGTGGGAGGGGATGATATGATCATGGACCAGCTAGTTGATAAAGATGAAGAAGGAGAGACTGAAGATACACTAGCTGAAGAGGAAGCTGTCCTAGCCATTCCCACAGGTCCTATCACTCGTGCAATGACAAGGAGACTCAAAGAAGCCGTTGGAAACATACTGAAGATCTCTAAGAAGCAAGAAGACTTTCTTGGTAGAAGCTTGAGCTACCAAGACACACTCATCACCATTCATGTGATCTTACCATCAAGCTGATCATCATCTAGGCAAGTGGCTTGGTATACTCTTTTTCCCTTGATTAGTTTTGTCCCACTGGGTTTTCTAATCAAGGTTTTTAATGAGGTATCAAGTTCACTTACACATTCCTAGTTGATGTATCTTGGATGCAACTCGGCCTAAGGCATCTTGGACCGACTTCATCATCTATCTTATATTATGTTTTAGTCTAAGTGTTGTGTTATTACTTTGAAACCGTGTGGAGCCTTTTCCTTTAAGTTTTCTTATGTTTTCGAGACCTTGTGCATGTACAAGGATCTCTCTATTTAAGTGTATCACAAACCCTCATTCTAATCTAAGTTATCTTTTGTTTAAACCTTGTGTTTTCTTCTCCCTTGCTTTCACGAGTTAAGAGAGTGTCTGGTGTGTAGTATCCAGTCTGTTGGTGTGTAATATCCAACGCCCAAGGGCTTTAGAAAGGTGTGTCATATCCGATCTAAGCCTAGGAGTATCAAGGAGCCTTTCCGCAGCCTCTTGTGTCACCATTCGATCCACAGCCTTGATAAACTTGAGTCTTTGATTCGTTTATGCAAGGATCTATCCAAACTATCCAGAGAAGGGTCCTAGGATCTCATTAGTTCTAAACAACACTCACACACCATAATCTGTCTATTCTCACATGGTATCAGAGCTCCAAGCTCCTGAGAATCCATAGAGCTTCCGCAAATCTATTACAGTTCATACTTCTCTTCAAAAATCTCTGTTTCTGTTCATCCTTGTATCCTCTGGTCTAAAGCTTTTCCAGGAGGGAAGAGACTCACCAGAACTCAAGATAAAGGAGGTCTTTAGTATCTGAAACTCAAAGCTTCCACAATTCAAGCATAGGCTCACCCTCATTGTTATTTCAAATCATTGGAGAGTTTCTGTCCAGCCAGCTGTTCAATCTCTTCAAGAGGAAGAAGACTACAAACATGGCGTGTCCAGAGACTTCCCAAGGTCTATCACCCTTCCTCCTGTTCAGCCTGAAGAGATCTCTTGGAGAAAGAAGGTTTTGGAGCTGTTTGGCAAGCAATGCTCCAAACCAAGTCTGTACAAGTGTTTTTCAAGTTCTTCCCAAAGTGGAGTCTCTCACTGTGTGCCAGAAGGTGGTGTTGAGTTGAGCTGAATATATATGTATGAAGAGCTAAGGAGTTGAAGAGGAAAGGAGATGAGGAAGCTTGAGAGAGTTTAGGGAGAGCATGGTACGGACGTCCGTACAAGGCCGTACAAGCCGTACAGTCCGTACCATCCAGCATCGACCAAGACTTACCTTGCATCAGCCAAGTAACACGGTAACTAAGGTAAAGGGAAGGAACTTACCTTGAGGCATCAGACCGTTTAGGGATAAGGTAGAGCGCGCCTTGACAGGCTGGAACAGCTGGAAAGGCAAGAGCATCTCGGTCCAAGATGCCAGATACTCCGCGCATGTGGAGAAGCTAATTGGCTAGTCCAAATGAGCTTATCCTCTCCTGATTGACCTCACATGCTTTAGTCTTCTCTTGATTTCGAAAACCCTTGTATGCTCTCTCTATATATTGTAACTCATCAACCCTAATGAAGATTATGCAGTTTGAGTCTCTCTAATCTCTTAGACACTATGCTTTTCTCTTAGACACTAAACGGCTCTATCTAGTCTCCTAATCTTTCACAAACTTCTCTTAATCACTTCCTAAACACTCTCTTTATTCTGTTTACTCTAAGGATCTCTTAATCTCATATGGTATCAGAGCCAGGTTCATTTGAATCTGGGGTTTGATCTTTAGAGAGTTACAAGCTAAACGTCTTTGAAGCTACACGCGAGTAGTCTTGAAGGTGTTGAAGCTGTGGTCCGTTCTAGTTGAAGCTGTGCTACGTTCTGTTGGTTTGCGTGATTCTAGACTCAAGGTTGGTGTGTACGAAATCCAAGATCCAAGTTTTCAAGTCAAGCAAAGATGGAACATGGGATGAACATGAGGATGAAGGTAGCGGTTACTTTCAAAGGTAGCAACTACCTTGTGTGGTCTCGGATGGTGAAGACTGCTGTGGGAAGTAAGGGTTTGTGGGGGCACATCACAACAGGGGAGGCTCCGAAACTCATTACTCAGGGAGGAGATCAAGAAGAGGTCTCCAATGAAGCGGCTGTGGAGAAATGGCAACAAGAAGACATGCTGGTGATGACGGTTCTACACGCATCCTTGGACCCAGCTATCTTGGATGCCTACAGCTACTGTGAATCAGCCAAGGAGCTGTGGGACACGCTGAAGAAGGTGTATGGGAACACTTCCAACCTCAGCCGTGTGTTTGAAGTGAAGCTAGCGATCAACCGTCTTGCACAAGAGGACATGGAGTTCACTAAGCACTTGGGGAGGTTCAGGTCCTTATGGTCAGAGCTGGAGATGCTGAGGCCGAGCACAACTGATCCAGATCAGCTGAATGAGAGGCGCGAGCAAGACAAGGTCTTTGGGCTGCTTCTCACACTGAACCCGGCCTACACCCAGCTCATCCAGCACATGTTAAGGTCAGACAAGCTTCCGGACCTTGAGGAGGTGTGTGCACAAATCCAAAGGGAGCAGGGATCCATGGGTTTGTTTGGAGGAAAGGGGGAGCTCTCTCTTGCCAATCAAGCAGCTCATGAGGATTCAACCGAGGCTCCACAAGCAAACAAGGCATCTCACGGGAAGTACGAGGACAGGAAGTTCAATGGCAACTGTGATCATTGCAAGAAGCATGGTCATAAGAAGAGCCAATGCTGGATACTGCACCCACACCTCAAGCCGGCCAAGTTCATGAAGGAGCGTGAGGGAAGGGCAAATGTGACTGAAGGTTCAAGCGGAGCTGGCACCAGCAAGATCAGTGAAGTGGATGGGCTTGGAGGCAATGATGGGAATGGGAAGTCTCTGGTGGCTTACACAGGCGCCTCAAGCTCCCGCAGCAATGATGACTACATCAAGAGATCAGACCTTGATGCCCTCTTCAAAATGCTAAAGGAAAACGGTAACACTTACGGTTATTCCTTTGGAGCTTCTATGATTGCATATAAGGATGATCACTTGATTAGAGAACTAGTAGAACGGTTAGAAGCTAGGAATGAGTATAGGCATGCTTACATTGCTAGAACTGATAAGATGCATTCATCACTTAGTAATCTATGCCATAATGCTAAACGAGTAGGTAAACCATTGATTGTTGATTCTGGTGCATCACATCATATGATAAGTGATGAAAACTTGATTAAGGATATAGAACCTACACATGGGCATGTGATGATAGCAAATGGGGATAAGATACCCATTAGAGGAATAGGAAAGCTTAAGCTGTTTAACAAAGAATCTAGAGCTTTTTACATGCCTGAATTCACATCAAACCTATTATCAGTGAAGAAATGTACTAATGATTTACAATGCAATGTTATCTTTAGTCCTAATGATGTGAAGTTTCAGGATATTGAGAGCAGCAGGTTGATTGGGAAAGGGGTGACTAAGGGAGATCTCTATATGCTTGAAGAACTCACTTCTGTTCCTGATTATAGTTGCTCGTTTACTTCTGCTTCTTTGTTGAATAAAAATGCATTGTGGCATGCTAGAGTAGGACACCCTCATGTTAAAGCTTTGAACTTAATGGTACCAGGTGTTGTGTTTGAGAATAAGGATTGTGAAGCTTGCATTTTAGGCAAGCATTGTAGAACTGTGTTTCAAAAGTCTACTACTGTTTATGATAATTGCTTTGATCTAATTCATTCAGATGTATGGACTGCCCCTTGCTTATCTAGAGATAGTTATAAGTATTTTGTCACATTCATTGATGAAAAATCCAAATACACCTGGTTAACCTTAATTCAGACCAAAGATAGGGTACTTGATGCATTTAGGAATTTTCAAACTTATGTAACTAACCATTATCATGCTAAGATTAAAATTTTGAGATCAGATAATGGAGGAGAGTACACGAGTCATGCATTCAAGCAACACCTATCACAACATGGGATTCTACATCAAACAAGCTGTCCTTATACTCCACAGCAAAATGGAGTGGCTGAGAGGAAGAATAGGCATCTCATGGAAGTGGCAAGGTCACTTATGTTTCAGAGTAATGTTCCAAAGAGATTTTGGAGTGATGCGGTTGCCACTGCTTGTTACCTGATAAACAGAACTCCAACCAAAGTTCTGAATGAGAAGGCTCCATTTGAAGTTCTGAACAGGTACAAGCCAGCTCTTGATTACTTGCGAGTCTTTGGATGCCTATGCTTTGTCCTCAAACCAGGAGAGATGATCAACAAGCTAGAAGCAAGAAGCACTAAGGCTGTGTTCATAGGATACTCAGCTACACAGAAAGGATACAAATGCTATGATCCTATAGCAAGGAGAGTTCTTGTATCTAGAGATGTGAAGTTCTTGGAAGATAGAGGATACTATGAAGAAAAGAATCAAGAAGACCTGAAGGACTTAACATCAGACAAGGCCACCACCTTGCGGATCATTCTTGAAGGTCTTGGAATCAGTACATCCCAGGATCCGAGGAATCACGCAACTACACCTCCTGAAGTTGGTTCACCATCCCACCTTGATCATGAGGGAGGAGAGGAGCATGAGGAGCCTATGCAAGAGGCCAACCAAGATGAAGGAGGAGTAGAGAATGAAGGAGAAGAGAGCATAGGCTCGGATGGTCATGGACATGATCATGGTGTGACACAAACACCTTCTCAAGATGAAGTGGTAGAAGAACAACAGGAAGAAGAACCAGTTGTGCAGCCACTAAGAAGGAGTACAAGGATAAGGAAGGATCCTTCCAGTTGGGTAAACACGAGAGTGTACTACAATGCCCAAGCTGTGGAGCATCCTTCTCAAGCCGTGTGCTCCTTTGCTCAATATCCAGAAGCACATTGCGCGTTCATGGTAAACTTGGATGAGAATCACATCCCAAGAAGCTATGAAGAAGCAATGAAAGATAAAGAATGGAAGGAATCAGTTGGAGATGAGGCAGGAGCGATGATCAAGAATGATACATGGTATGAGAGTGAGTTACCAAAAGGGAAGAAGGCTGTGACTAGTAGATGGATATTCACAATCAAGTACAAAGCGGATGGAAAGGTTGAGAGGAAGAAGTCAAGACTAGTTGCAAGAGGGTTCACTCAAACTTATGGAGAAGATTACATAGAAACCTTTGCACCAGTAGCTAAACTCCACACAATCCGGATTGTACTAAGCTTGGCTGTGAATCTTGGATGGGGGTTATGGCAAATGGATGTGAAGAATGCGTTTCTACAAGGTGAACTTGAGGATGAAGTGTATATGCATCCACCTCCAGGCCTTGAACACTTAGTAAAGAGTGGGAATGTACTGAGATTGAAGAAAGCCATCTATGGACTGAAGCAATCACCAAGGGCTTGGTACAACAAGTTGAGCACTACTCTGAATGGCCGAGGCTTCAAGAAGTCTGAACTAGATCACACTCTCTTCACTCTCACGACTCCCTCAGGTATGATTGCTCTCCTTGTGTATGTTGATGATATCATTATCACAGGGAGTGATAAGGAAGGTATCATAGCAACCAAGGAGTTTCTTAAATCCATGTTTGAGATTAAAGACTTGGGAGAAATGAAATACTTCCTTGGAATTGAGATATGTAGATCCAAGGAAGGTTTGTTCATGTCCCAAAGGAAATATACACTTGATCTTTTGAAAGGTGCAGGTGCTTATGGAGGCAAGACAGCAAGGATGCCTATGGAGGATGGCTACAAAGTCCCACGAGAGGGGGAGATTGAAGACAGCAAACCTTATCAGGATCCTAAACTCTATAGAAAACTAGTTGGCAAATTGATTTATCTTACTATAACTAGACCTGACATCTGCTTTGCTGTGAATCAGGTGAGTCAACACATGCAAGTGCCTAAGGAACATCACTGGCACATGGTGGAGAGGATCTTGATGTATCTCAACGGCTCACCTGATCAAGGAGTATGGATGGGCTGCAATGGAAGCACTGAAGTGGTGGGATATTGTGATGCGGATTGGGCTGGTGATAGAGCAGACAGGAGATCAACCACAGGCTATTGCACATTCATTGGAGGCAACTTGGTGACTTGGAAGAGCAAGAAGCAGAAGGTAGTGTCATGTTCAAGTGCAGAAGCCGAGTATAGAGCCATGCTGAAGCTCACCAACGAGTTGGTATGGATCAAAGGCATCTTGAAGCACTTGGAGATCGATCAAGCAACTCCAATGACAATGCATTGTGACAATCAAGCTGCCATCCACATTGCATCCAACTCGGTGTTTCATGAGAGGACCAAGCACATTGAAGTTGATTGTCACAAGGTGAGGCAGATGATTGTGCTAGGGGTGATCTTGCCATGTTACACAAGGAGTGAAGATCAGCTAGCGGATGTGTTCACCAAGGCTGCAAGACAGAAGACAATGGAGTCCATTCACATCAGGTTGGGCCTCATTGATCTTGGGAAGAGAAGGAGCTAATCCCCTTAGCTGCAAGGTCTTTACTCTTTTTCCCTCATCAAAGTTTTATCCCATTGGGTTTTCTTTGGTGAGGTTTTTAATGAGGAAGATCTTGTGGCTGTCCAAGCTTAGACTTATACAAAGCTAAGCTTGAGGGGGAGTGTTGAGTTGAGCTGAATATATATGTATGAAGAGCTAAGGAGTTGAAAAGGAAAGGAGATGAGGAAGCTTGAGAGAGTTTAGGGAGAGCATGGTACGGACGTCCGTACAAGGTCGTACAAGCCGTACAGTCCGTACCATCCAGCATCGACCAAGACTTACCTTGCATCAGCCAAGTAACACGGTAACTAAGGTAAAGGGAAGGAACTTACCTTGAGGCATCAGACCGTTTAGGGATAAGGTAGAGCGCGCCTTGACAGGCTGGAACAGCTGGAAAGGCAAGAGCATCTCGGTCCAAGATGCCAGATACTCCGCGCATGTGGAGAAGCTAATTGGCTAGTCCAAATGAGCTTATCCTCTCCTGATTGACCTCACATGCTTTAGTCTTCTCTTGATTTCGAAAACCCTTGTATGCTCTCTCTATATATTGTAACTCATCAACCCTAATGAAGATTATGCAGTTTGAGTCTCTCTAATCTCTTAGACACTATGCTTTTCTCTTAGACACTAAACGGCTCTATCTAGTCTCCTAATCTTTCACAAACTTCTCTTAATCACTTCCTAAACACTCTCTTTATTCTGTTTACTCTAAGGATCTCTTAATCTCATAGGTGGCGCCTGGTAATCAGGAAGAAAGGAGGGGTCTTAAGCATGAGTGGTCTAAATGGGAAAGCACACACAAGGAAATGGCGTGGGGTAGAGATCCCAAACTCCAAATCTGTCAAGTTCAAGTGAACAGTGTGCCTTGGAGGTTCAAGGAACCAGCTCAGGTTCCTTGTTTGTAAGTTAACCTCCTACCTTTAATAAGAGCTTGATTAGTTATGTCTGGTTGTATTGAGTGGTGTGTTTGGTATCCTTGGGACAGGTTCAAGTTGCTAGAGTTGTTGAACCTAGTTCCTGTCCCATGATACTTAAATTGTGTGTGTTGCTCTGTTTCTTAAATTATTTCGAGGAGTTGTCTAGCATGGTATTGTCTAGTTCCTGTCCTAGATTAATTGTTTCTGTTTGTATTGTGCTAGGCGATTTGTTTAGCTACTGTCATTGTCTTGTTGCATTGATAGAGGTCTAGGAGAGTCTCCTGATCTTGTATTGCATTATATATATATTGTTCAAGATGATTAGATGAGTTGTTTAGTCTCTGTTTATTGTCTTTAAAATTCATAAAAAGAGCCTAATTGCCTTGTTATTGATGAGTTATCATACCTGAGCAGTTAGTGATGTTTAGTATGCATGGAGTTGAACTGAATGAGTTGTTTAGATTCTGTTCATTGCATATTTTCTTTCTCTTAAAACATTGGGATCAGACTTGGTGAATTATCAAGGGCTGATCCTAGTGTGTGTGGTTTGATTCTTGCTGGAGTTTGAGTGATGTTTCAGGTACACAAGAGGTGATCTCTGTCCATCATCAAACTAAGACAAAGAAGAAGGCATTGCCCACGTTTTTCAGAGCCTCCCAAGATGGATATTCCTGAACCGTGGAGATTGCCCAGTCCCAAATCCTATCTATGTGTCTGCCCATTTCCTACCCTGAAGATAGAAAGGATGTTGGAGAATTGGAGAAACTGCTCAGAAGTGACTTACCTGATGCCAAGAGGATGTACAGGAGGTGCACTCAAGAGAAAAGGCCATCACTAAGCCAAGAGTGGCCGGTGGTCAGAGGCATGGATCAAGGTGTTTAGTCCTGACCATGTAAAGATACCTTGTGAGTGGAATCAGTTGGCTTAAGCGCAGGCGTAGGAGCTGTTGTGCTCCTGGTTCAAGAGACTCACAAGGAAGGCCATCACCTAAGTCATGAGGAGACTGGTGGTCCAAAGACATTGGAGCTGAAGGCAAATGGTGAACTGGTTGGCTTAAGCGCAGATGTTGGTATTGTTGTGCTCCCAGTTCAAAACTCATTGAAGCTCACGTTCAAGCTTGTCACTATACTCAGTCAAGCTTGAGGAGGGGAATATCAGTGAGCTACCAAAAGATCCATGAAGCTTACTGTATCCAGTGTCCCATTTCCTCATAGAAGACCAGCAAGAGGTTGGCGAATTAAAAGAGGACTTAAGTGATCAGTCTGAAGAAGCTGTCACTCCTCACTGTTCTTACCAGCCAGATGCAAGGATTATTCAATCAGGGACATTCTTGGCTAAGCAATCACATGATGGTGGCAAATTATGGAGTTGCAAAGTCCCCCTACATGTTGAAACTTCAAGAGAATAATGCAAAGGCTGGTTGAGAGAAGGAATGGCGTGGAGGATTCAAGTGCTTAGTAATCCTCACCAACATTCAACAAACTGATGCAAGGGAAGTACCTAAAACCATTATTATTCTTATGAGTGAATAGGTTTGCCCCTTGAGAATTGATACATGCAATTTTTGGATGATTGAATTAGGTACCTATTGAGCTCATGAACAAAGAAAAGCTTTGTCTCAACTCCTAAATGGAGGCAAGAAGCCAGAAGAAAGGGGGAGACAAGCTCAGGTCATAAGAAGAAGCTCAAAGGTGATTTGACGGTGAAGCAACTGGCGCCAATCCAAGTCGTTCATTGCCTCACCTCCGATCAAAATTGGAGTTTGCAAGTGGTGGATTCACTCTTGCATTACTCAGTACCAACCGGATCAAAGAAGCTCAGTTCCAAGTGTGTGATTGAGCTTCCATAATCCGGACTGTGTCTTACCAAGTGGGATTCAATTGGAGTCCACGCCTCACCATTCTTATGAAAGGGAAGCACCTTAAACTCATCTCAATACATTCATGATTGTCCTTATACTTTATATTATTGAGTTTGATGTGATGAGTGCATTTCCTTAAGAACTGATGCAATTTTAGAATGGTGTATCAGGTACCAAAATAAGCTTGAGCCTCACTGAAGATGATGATGATGATCCGGTCGTGTCCTAGCCTATCTAAGATGGCCAAAGAAGTCAGTTGAGAAGGGGAGACCCAAACCGGGTCTATGGTCCATGAAGAGGTCAAGCCAAGTTCTAAAGAACAAGTAACTTTGCTGGGGGTTCAGAGAAGATGGTCTGGTCGTTTCCTTGCCTTCCTAAGGTGACTTGAAGCCAGCTGAGAGGGGGAGACCCTAAACCGGCCACAAAATGATCCAGCCGGCTACTTGTGCTCAAGGATAGCAAGTTATGGTGATTCATACTTGCTATACCTATTAGGCCACGATCCAGAGCCTAAGGACTCCACCATGATGAATCTGAAGTTCCTTAGGCTCACTGGCCAATCCTGTGAGTTTTTAGAGAGAACTACTCTGGTTGGATGTGTGACTGTGGATACACTCCAATGGAGTTAGATGAGACTTGTTCTTGGTGATTTGGTAAGAGATTGAGAAGAGAGTGTATGCGTGAGTGTATGAGTGGTTTTGAGATTAGGGAGACTAAGAGATTAAGAGAATATAAGACTAAGAACAGAACTGGATGTTATTAGTAACCAGAACAATGAAGTGGAGAGGGGAAATCCCCCTTTCTCCCTTGGTGTTTACAATCCGACATTAGCAAGCTTATATATGAGCTTTACTCATTGCACAAATCATAAACCCTAAGCTACAGATAAGACATGAAGGGTGGAGATGCTTTAATTTGAATTGGACGCTCAGGATCAGGTCTTGTGGTCTTTGCAAAGTGTTGGAACCGCCTGATTGGTTAAGTGAAAGCCTTGACTGGAAATGCTCCTCATTGGCTCATGTATCTGCCCTCTTCTTTGGCCAGATACATAGTCAAGCCTTGCTCTTCCTTTCCAGCTATAGCCAGCCTGTCTTGGACTGCCACAGCCTATCACAAACCAGGCGCCAATCTCCTTTGCACACACAGCCTTCTTCTTTGTCTTCTTCTCTTAAGAGTCTCTTTTGTCTTCTTCTCTTAAGAACTGACCTGTGCCCTATTTTTGCACCAACTCTAAATAGGCTCAGATGGTCGAGATACAAACTTTTGGGTCGGCTTGGTCCGTACGGATCCGTACGGTCCGTACACTTCCGTACCAACTCCGTACGGCCACGCCCTAAGTTTGCCCACTCGACCATACACCTCCAAACTCCTTCCATGCCTTCTTAAGATCAGTCTCAGCCATTCTTGGACTTGACTTCACCCATGATAGATGCTTCAAGACACTCCTGAAGCTTTGCTGAACTCTTCTCAAGGGCTTGCCCTATTTATGAACAAGCTCCATTCTTCTCTTCAGTTCAACACTCCCCCTCAAGCTTAACTCTAGGAGATCCTGAGTTAAGCTTGGAACCATGAAGAGCTTCCTCATTAAAAACCTCACCAAGGAAAACCCTTTGGGACAAAACCTTGATGAGGGAAAAAGAGTAAAGCCTCCACGGCCTAGGGATTGGCCAGTGAGTCTTTGTGCCTTACCATCAATGTAAGGGACACAAAGACTCTGGATCATGGCCTCTTCTTGTGATGCAAGGTTGATCACATCTTCCCTTGCTCATCACCCTTCATCTTGTACTCTTCTCACGGTCTGACCTTCTTCTAGCTTCATATGGAACCATCAGATCATACTCGCACCAAGAGTATCAAGAACTTGTGGAGCCTTGGCTGCTTCTCCTTCTAGAGTCTCCACCTAGTTCTAAAGCTTCATGATCGGATGGTTCAGTCTGTAGTATCAAGGCTGCTCTGCTTTGGCCGCCTTGGTGATTGCTTCACCATCCTCCATCTTGCTTCACAAACCAGTCTGCTCCTCTTCTTGATTAACCGCCAAGTGCTCTCATCAAGAAGCCTTCTCAACACTCCCCCTCAAGCTTGACCATGTGGAACAAGTCAAGCTTGGAAGGAGAGCTTCTTGATCATCCATCTTTGCTCACTGCTGTCCACCTTCGTAAACCAGCATCTTTGTGATCATTGAAGTCTTCTCAACACTCCCCCTCAAGCTTGACCATATGGAACAAGTCAAGCTTGGGAGAGCAGCTTCATGATCACACCATCAGACCCTTGCAGCACCTTCTGAACTCGCCATCTCCATGGAATGTTTGTGGAACCTTCAGCTCCCTCTTCAGACTGCTCACACTGGAAGCCGCCTTGATAGAGTAGCTCCATCATCTTCACACAGCCGAGAGTGCTCTGAACACTCCCTTGTTCTTCCCACAGCCGGATGACTCCTTTTCCATCAGTTGCTTGCCATGGTCTTCCTTCTTTGCTCACTTAACTCCCCTCCTCAAGCTTGGATAGAATGAGGGTCCAAGCTTGGAAGTGAGCAGCCGTGAGTCTTCACTAACCAGTGGCACATCACCACTTCAGTAACCGCTCTCCATTGCTCATGACAATGGGCAATGCCTTCCTCTTTCTCTTGGATTGGTGATGAACTAAGAACACTTCTTGTATACCTGAAACACCACTCAAACTCCAGAGAAGATAAGACATAGGTGCATTGGGTCAGTCCTTGATTCCACATCAAGCTTGAACCCAATGACTCACTAAAGCAATGCAAGATCAAACAAGACACCCAAGTTTCAAATCATTGCAAGCTAATCTCTCTAAGTACTAGCATGATCCTACAGATTCATTGCGAGATACTTAGGAATATCTTGACAGCCCCTTACTCAGCTACTAGACATGAATCTAGTGCCTCAGTGTAAGGTAACTCCAAGACCAAATGCACTAGCTTTCAGTCGGTTTCTATATATGTATGCAAGCAGATTCAATCAACCACACAAGCAACATTATGAACCGGAGCTAAGCCTTTTAAACAATCTCAATCAACTCAACAAGTCTCTTTAAGCATCCTGGGATAGATTCTAAATTCATTTCATTTCATTTAGCAATCTTTAAACAATCCTCAGGTTTTCAATCACATCACAACACACAACCAGATTTTATCACAAGCTCATTACCACTTAAGGTTTAAAGAATCGCTTACTATCAAGGAACCAGGTTGGTCCTTGTATCACTCTCGGATGGTAAGCTCATGACCTTGAGGATATGTGAGTCTGGATCGTTACCCATCTCCTGCTTCTTCAGTTCATGACTTCCTCCTTGTTTCTCTAACTCAAAGACCCCTCCTTTCTCCTTCTCTTCTAGGCGCCATCTTCTTGGCAGCTTTCTTGATGAACCGGATGGGAAAGCTCTTGGACAAGGCACCTTGGATGAGGTTCGCGAGGCCTCTCCATACACCTCTGCTTCCAATGAGTCTCTCCATCAGTATGGACAGGAGAAAGGATAAGAGCCACGCCAGCTTCAGTCTTCTACTTCATGGAGAAACTGAACTCGGATGTAAAAGGCTTCAAGGGTTGGATTTGAGCTGAGGTGAGAGCAAGTGATTTGCGGAAGCTACAGCTCAGGTTCTGATGAACCTGGCTCTGATACCATGTGAGTTTTTAGAGAGAACTACTCTGGTTGGATGTGTGACTGTGGATACACTCCAATGGAGTTAGATGAGACTTGTTCTTGGTGATTTGGTAAGAGATTGAGAAGAGAGTGTATGCGTGAGTGTATGAGTGGTTTTGAGATTAGGGAGACTAAGAGATTAAGAGAATATAAGACTAAGAACAGAACTGGATGTTATTAGTAACCAGAACAATGAAGTGGAGAGGGGAAATCCCCCTTTCTCCCTTGGTGTTTACAATCCGACATTAGCAAGCTTATATATGAGCTTTACTCATTGCACAAATCATAAACCCTAAGCTACAGATAAGACATGAAGGGTGGAGATGCTTTAATTTGAATTGGACGCTCAGGATCAGGTCTTGTGGTCTTTGCAAAGTGTTGGAACCGCCTGATTGGTTAAGTGAAAGCCTTGACTGGAAATGCTCCTCATTGGCTCATGTATCTGCCCTCTTCTTTGGCCAGATACATAGTCAAGCCTTGCTCTTCCTTTCCAGCTATAGCCAGCCTGTCTTGGACTGCCACAGCCTATCACAAACCAGGCGCCAATCTCCTTTGCACACACAGCCTTCTTCTTTGTCTTCTTCTCTTAAGAGTCTCTTTTGTCTTCTTCTCTTAAGAACTGACCTGTGCCCTATTTTTGCACCAACTCTAAATAGGCTCAGATGGTCGAGATACAAACTTTTGGGTCGGCTTGGTCCGTACGGATCCGTACGGTCCGTACACTTCCGTACCAACTCCGTACGGCCACGCCCTAAGTTTGCCCACTCGACCATACACCTCCAAACTCCTTCCATGCCTTCTTAAGATCAGTCTCAGCCATTCTTGGACTTGACTTCACCCATGATAGATGCTTCAAGACACTCCTGAAGCTTTGCTGAACTCTTCTCAAGGGCTTGCCCTATTTATGAACAAGCTCCATTCTTCTCTTCAGTTCAACAAATCCCTAAGCTTTGTAGAAACTCCACTCTTTTTCCCTTAGCAAGTTTTGTCCCAATGGGTTTTCTTGCTAAGGTTTTTAATGAGGGAGCTTCTTCAAGGTTCCAAGCTTGTCCAAGGATCTCCTATGGTCAAGCTTGAGGGGGAGTGTTGGAATGAAGAAGTAAGAAGCTGGAGTTGATGAAGAGACCAAGCATCAAGAGCAAGCAAATCCGGAACAAGCAGATTTGAATCTGTCCGTACAGTTTTGGCTTGCAAGTAACCAAACCTAACCTAGAGTGTCTTGGAAGTCAAGGCAAGTGGGGAACTCGTCCAGCTGAGCTTTCTGAAGCATATTTGAAGTTTAAATTAAGTGTGAGACCGTTGGAGAGAGATCTGGCAAGTTGGAGAATTAATTAAGATAAAAGTCACATGTGCATAAGGAGATGAGCCTGCTGTCACTTTCACCCAACCAGACTGTGCCCATCTCTCTCCTGTCACTCTCTACTCCCTCTGGTCGAGATTCTCCTTGGCTGCATCCTCCTGGCTCCATCAGAAACCCTACAATAGTATTAGTTTAGTAAATCTGTACTTTAACAATTGTTTAATCACTTGCAACTTGTAATTTGGCTATAAAGTCACCCCATTGTAACCATTACGAAATTAAGCTGAATGGGGGAGTTTTCCCTTTCTTCTTCACCATTCTCAAGTCTCTTATACTCTCCCTAATCTCTGGTTACAAGAATCTCTCTCATACTCTCTTAAATCTCACTTAATCTCTCTTATTCTCCATTGCAGTCTCTTTAATTCTCACTTACTCTCTTCACTCTGTTCTCTTTCAATCCAACCACTCTCTGTTCTAAACAACACTCACACACCATAATCTGTCTATTCTCACATAAATCACAAAATCTAATATTTATAACTTAGGCTAAGCATTACTATCATCACTTAACATCAGACAATGCATTACTTTCAATCTGTTTTCAGTTCATGAGCTTCAAACAATATCATTTCACATTTAGCAAACTCATTACTTAACAGGAGCAAGCATTTTACTCTTTAAACACTAAACAAGCCTTTAAAGCATCCTGGGACAGATTCAACTAATTATATTTAGCAATCACACATTATCCTCAGGTTTTTCAATCAATACACATCACAATAACCAGGCAATAACACAACACAAGCTCATTATCAAGAAGGGATAGTAATAGCTTACACAAGGAACCAGGTTGGTTCCTTAAGCCTCCAAAGGCAATCTGGCCATGATTTGGTTGGATTTAGGAGTCTGGATCGTCACCCACCTCCTTCTCCTTCAGTCCATGGCCTCCTTCTTGTTTCTCATACCCAAAGACCCCTCCTTGCTCCATACTATCAAGCTGGCTTCTCTTCACTTCATCTTTCTTGTAGCAGGATGTAACAAGCTCTTGGACAAGGAGTTTTGGCTTGAGGTTCATGACGCCTCTCCATCCTCCTTTGCTTCCAATGTGACTCTCTCCATCAGGTACAGACAGCAATGGCTTGAGGGACAGGATAACACTCCATGGCTTCAAGTCTCTTCTTCTTCAAGAGCTGAACTCGGCTGGTAATGTCTTCAAGGGTTTGATTTGAGCTGAGATGAGAGCTGTGGATTTGCGGAAGCTCAGCTCAGGTTCTGATGAACCTGGCTCTGATACCATATGAGATTTGAGAGCTCTGGCTGTGTATGTGTATGAGAAGCCATTAGAGGCAAAGAATAAGGTCTTGAACTAGTTGAATAAGAGGTCTGATGAAACTAGTATGAACTTGAATCAGAAACAAAGAGACTTAGAGAGATTAAGAGATTAGAGACTAAGAAAGGGGTAGATTAAGGGAATCTGATCAAGAACACACTTTTATAATTATGAAGGAGTTGGGGAAATCCCCCATACTCTCTTAAGAGAGCTTTCAATTTCGTCCATACACATGCCTTATATAGGCTTTACATGTTTGCAACATTAGAAACCTAAATCTAATGGATAGAAATGACTTGAGAGGAATGGATGGTGAGGATGAGTTGGTCTTGTTGTAATCTGAGTGATGTGTGCTGATTGGATAAGCTAAGCTGGCTCACTTTAATTCAAACCAAGGCTGTGCTGTGATTGGCTCTCCTTAGGCTCCTTTGTATCTGTCTACAGATCAGTCTAGGTGCATGGTCGTGGCTGCTCTTCCATGCCCCAAAGTAACCAATCAGCTCCACACAGCATCTTCTTGATTCCCTTTGACTAGATTCAAACCTTGGTGCCTCACATCCTGAATAGTGATCCGAATAGTGAATAGTCAACCTGAATAGTGACTAGTGATTCACTATTCACTTTTACACCAACTTGCCCAAACTTCTCCAATCTTACTGTGGTAACTCTCCAAAGTTACTGTGGTAACTTTGGAGTTACTGTCTGACCCAAATCTTCTCTAAATGGTGTCTAAGTCCTTCCTGGACTTAACCCTATCTTTGCACACTCATCAGACCACTTCTGAAGCCTTAAGACTCTCCCAAAGCCTTAACATACAATCTCTGAAGATCTTGCCATGTCTTTGCACAAGCACCAACTCAACTCATCACTTTTGCTTCTCCACTTCTTCTCTTCAAGTTAACAGAATCACTTTGTAAGAAGCTTGATTTTGATACATAAAATGGTGGAGAAACACCAGGAAGTTGAAAAAATCTCATAGGAGTTGGGATGAAGAAGTTATCCCACTTTCAAATCAGGTGATTCCAGTTTCCCAGTTTGGGAATAGGACAGCTTCTTCGTCGTTCCAATCAAACCAGGATGAGTCACTTTGTAAGAAGCTTGATTTTGATACATAAAGTGTTGGAGAATCACCAGGAAGTTGAATAAATCTCATAGGAGTTGGGATGAAGAAGTTATCCCACTTTCTAATCAGGTGATTCCAGTTTCCCAGTTTGGGAATAGGACAGCTTCTTCGTCGTTCCAATCAAACCAGGATGAGTCACTTTGTAAGAAACTTGATTTTGATACATAAAATGGTGGAGAAACACCAGGAAGTTGAATAAATCTCATAGGAGTTGGGATGAAGAAGTTATCCCACTTTCTAATCAGGTGATTCCAGTTTCCCAGTTTGGGAATAGGACAGGTTCTTCGTCGTTCCAATCAAACCAGGATGAATCACTTTGTAAGAAGCTTGATTTGGATACATAAAGTGTTGGAGAATCACCAGGAAGTTGAATAAATCTCATAGGAGTTGGGATGAAGAAGTTATCCCACTTTCAAATCAGATGATTCCAGTTTCCCAGTTTGGGAATAGGACAGCTTCTTCGTCGTTCCAATAAAACCATGATGAATCACTTTGTAAGAAGCTTGATTTTGATACATAAAATGGTGGAGAAACACCAGGAAGTTGAATAAATCTCATAGGAGTTGGGATGAAGAAGTTATCCCACTTTCTAATCAGGTGATTCCAGTTTCCCAGTTTGGGAATAGGACAGGTTCTTCGTCGTTCCAATCAAACCAGGATGAATCACTTTGTAAGAAGCTTGATTTGGATACATAAACTGTTGGAGAATCACCAGGAAGTTGAATAAATCTCATAGGAGTTGGAATGAAGAAGTTATCCCACTTTCTAATCAGGTGATTCCAGTTTCCCAGTTTGGGAATAGGACAGCTTCTCCGTCGTTCCAATCAAACCAGGATGAATCACTTTGTAAGAAGCTTGATTTGGATACATAAAGTGTTGGAGAATCACTAGGAAGTTGAATAAATCTCATAGGAGTTGGGATGAAGAAGTTATCCCACTTTCAAATCAGGTGATTCCAGTTTCCCAGTTTGGGAATATGACAGCTTCTTCGTCAATCCAATCAAACCAGGATGAATCACTTTGTAAGAAGCTTGATTTTGATACATAAAATGGTGGGGAAACACCAGGAAGTTGAATAAATCTCATAGGAGTTGGGATGAAGAAGTTATCCCACTTTCAAATCAGGTGATTCCAGTTTCCCAGTTTGGGAATAGGACAGCTTCTTCGTCGTTCCAATCAAACCAGGATGAATCACTTTGTAAGCAGCTTGATTTGGATACATAAAGTGTTGGAGAATCACCAGGAAGTTGAATAAATCTCATAGGAGTTGGGATGAAGAAGTTATCCCACTTTCTAATCAGCTGATTCCAGTTTCCCAGTTTGGGAATAGGACAGCTTCTTCGTTGTTCCAATCAAACCAGGATGAATCACTTTGTAAGAAGCTTGATTTTGATACATAAAATGGTGGAGAAACACCAGGAAGTTGAAAAAATCTCATAGGAGTTGGGATGAAGAAGTTATCCCACTTTCTAATCAGGTGATTCCACTTTCCCAGTTTGGGAATAGGACAGCTTCTCCGTCGTTCCAATCAAACCAGGATGAATCACTTTGTAAGAAGCTTGATTTGGATACATAAAGTGTTGGAGAATCACCAGGAAGTTGAATAAATCTCATAGGAGTTGGGATGAAGAAGTTATCCCACTTTCAAATCAGGTGATTCCAGTTTCCCAGTTCGGGAATAGGACAGCTTCTTCGTCGTTCCAATCAAACCAGGATGAGTCACTTTGTAAGAAGCTTGATTTTGATACATAAAATGGTGGAGAAACACCAGGAAGTTGAATAAATCTCATAGGTGTTGAAATGAGTGATCAGTATATGAGAAGATGGCTTAAGGAGTTGAAGAAGAGATCATGTGAAGGAGTGGAGAAGAGGCATTGAGGAGTGTCATGACCGTACAAGGCCGTACAAGGCCGTACTGACCGTACAATGCCACTCCAACCCAAAGTTACCTTTCACCCGAGTAAAAGAGGTAAACGGCCAATGGAGGTTTAACCTTGAAGAGAAGACCGTTTGGATGGCTAATGGAGCTGCGGCTTATCCTGACAGTCTGGCACAGGCTGTAAAGGCAAAAGGAGTCTCACCAAAAGATGCCATAAGCGTGTGATCTTCCCCATTGGTTTACATTTGAATTAAAGCAACCTTATCCTTGACTTCACATGCTTAGTGCTTCTGAATACCCTAATGTCTCTCTCTATATATTGTAAACTCTGTCTTGATTAATGGTTAACACGAGTTCATCATAATCTCTCTCTAGTTCAACATGTTTCTCTTCTACATTTCATAAATCATCTCATCTCACTTTAATCTTTCTCTAAATCTCTCAATACATGTTCAACTCTCTAAAATCATATGGTATCAGAGCCAGGTTGGCTTTGGTATTGAGATTTAGAGTGTTCTTCAGCTTCAGTTCATACTCTTTCATACTTTCATTTCGGTTCTAACAAAGCAAGATGGAGGGAAACTACAAGGTCATTACAGTTCCTGTTGCGTTGAAGGGTGGTAGTAACTACCTGTTGTGGTCAAGGCTGGTGAAGACAGCCATTGGGAGGCTAGGGCTTTGGAGTCACATCACGGATGATGCAACCAAGCCAGTGGCTAAAGACGGAGAAGGAGGTGAAGGTGTTGGAGATCAAGTTGCTGCTGCCGAGAAGAAGTGGATTCAAGAAGACTTGATGGTGCTTTCAGTGCTACAAGGGTCCCTTGAAGAGCATCTCTTGGAGGCCTACAGCTACTGCGAGACTCCAAAACACCTGTGGGAGGTACTCCAAAAGACTTTTGGGAATGTTACCAATCTGAACCGTGTGTATGAGATCAAGAAAGCCATCAACACACTGGTACAAGATGGAGAGGAGTTCACCAAGCATTTGGGCAAGTATAGATCCTTGTGGTCTGAGCTTGAATCGTTGAGGCCAAGCACCACTGATCAAGAGCTACTCATGGAGAGGCGGGAGCAGGATCAGGTGTTTGGATTGCTGTTGACACTAGATCCTCCATTCAATGATGTGATCATGCACATGTTGAGAATGCCGAGTCTCCCATCTATGGAGGAAATGTGTGCGCAGATTCAGAAGGAAGAGGGGTCACTTGGTTTGTTTGGAGGGAAAGGAGACATGGCTCTGTCCAACAAGGCTGAAGCAATCCAAGCAAACAAAGCCGCTTACCGTGGAGAGGAAAGGAAGTTCAGTGGAAACTGTGACCATTGCAAGAAGCCGGGACACAAGAGGAGTCAGTGCTGGATCCTACACCCCCATCTGAAGCCGGCCAAATTCAACAAGGAGAGAGAGGGAAGAGCTCACCTTTCTGCAGAGACAAGTGAAGCCGGCGCATCAGGAGCTGGTTCATCTGGTCTTGCGGGTGAAAGTGAAGGAAGAGCCTTAACCTCTCACCACCAAGGAGCTGTGAAGAACATGGATCATGAGGTGATCAAGAAGTCAGACATTGATGCCTTGATCAAAGCCCTTAAAGAGTCTGGTAACACCCTCGGAAACACCCTTGGTTATTCATATACTGCTCATGTGTTGCCTAGAACTTGTGATAGCTTGCTAGGAAACTTTGATAGGATGAGAACTGAACCGGATAGATATAAAACTTTTGCTGCTGATAGGATATCTAGAAATGAATCCACATTGCTTGATCTCATTGATAAATTGAAACTGATAAAAGAAGCACCTAGGAATCATATTGCTCAAGGAATAAAACCATTGATTATTGATTCAGGTGCTTCACATCATATGATCAGTGATGATAGTCTTATAAAGAATATAGAACCGGCTCATGGACATGTAATGATTGCAAATGGTGATAGAATTCCTATTAGAGGTGTAGGAGACTTGAAACTGTTTAATAAGGATTCTAAAGCTTTGTACATGCCTGAGTTTACTTCTAATCTATTATCTGTTAAGAGATGCACCAATGATCTTCAATGCAATGTTATTTTCAGTCCTAATGATGTGAAATTTCAGGATATTGAAAGCAGTAAGTTGATTGGGCAAGGAGTAACCAAAGGAGACCTTTATTTACTTGAAGACCTTTCTTTCATTTCTAGTTCTAGTTGCTTGTTGAGTTCCGTTTTAAGTAGAGGTGCATTGTGGCATTCTAGGCTAGGACATCCACATGTTAGAGCCTTAAGCTTAATGTTACCAGGTGTCATGTTTAAAAATAATGAGTGTGAAGCATGTATTTTGGGAAAACATTGTAAGACTGTGTTCAAGAGATCTACTACTATCTATGATAAATGCTTTGATCTTGTTCATTCTGATGTATGGACTGCTCCATGCTTATCTAGAGACAATTACAAATACTTTGTCACATTCATAGATGAGAAATCCAAATACACCTGGATAACACTAATTAAAACAAAGGATAGGGTTCTTGATGCATTTAGAAACTTTCAATCATATGTTTCTAACCAGTATAATGCCAAGATTAAGATTTTCAGGTCTGATAATGGTGGAGAGTATACTGGCCATGCATTCAGGAACCATCTAGCTCAACATGGGATACTTCATCAAACGAGTTGTCCTTACACACCTCAACAAAATGGAGTGGCTGAGAGGAAGAACAGACATCTTATGGAAGTGGCTAGATCAATGATGTTCCAGATGAGAGTGCCAAAGAGATTCTGGAGTGATGCTGTGATCACGGCTTGCTACCTAATCAATAGGATACCAACCAAGATTCTGGAAGATAAAGCCCCTTATGAAGTTCTCAACAACAGCAAGCCAGTCCTAGATCACCTAAGAGTGTTTGGGTGTGTAAGCTATGTTCTTGTCCCGGGAGAGATGAGAAACAAGCTGGAAGCAAAGAGTATCAAAGCTATGATGATAGGATACTCAACTACACAGAAGGGATACAAGTGTTTGTTCCTGAGACAAGGAGAGTCCTTGTATCTAGAGATGTCAAGTTCTTTGAAGAGAAGAGCTACTATGAAGATAAAGATTGGAAAGAGCTGGAGGATCTTTCACAACCTTCAGATAGAGCTACAAGCTTGAGACAGATACTAGAAGGTCTTGGAATTGGAATGTCCCAGGAGTCGACAGAGGATCAGTCATCTGAAGGACAAGAAGCTGAAGAACCATCTCACCTTGATCATGAGGGAGGGAATGGAATTGAGCCGGATGAGAACCAAGATTTTGCGGATCATCCTGATCAAGGTGGAGCTGAACCAAGTAATGAAGAGCTTAATGAGGTACCAGAACAAGGAGGAGTGGAGGCAACTGAAGTAAAAGCACCAGAGCAAGCAACAGCTGAGGTACCATTAAGGAGAAGCACACGGCTGAAGAGAGATGCTTCCAACTGGGTAAACACGAGAGTGTACTACAATGCCCAGGCTGTGGAGCATCCTTCTCAAGCTGTGTGTTCATTTGCTTGTTATCCAAAGGAGCATTGCGCATTCATGATGAGCCTAGATGAAAGTAGTGTACCAAGATCATATGAAGAAGCAATGCTACATCAAGATTGGAAGGAATCTGTTGGAGATGAAGCAAATGCCATGATAAAGAATGACACTTGGTTTGAAAGTGAATTGCCAAAAGGAAAGAAGGCAGTAACCAGCAAGTGGATATTCACCATTAAGTATCTACCTGATGGAACCATTGACAGAAAGAAGACAAGACTGGTGGCTAGAGGATACACTCAAACATATGGGGAAGACTACATTGATACCTTTGCCCCAGTTGCCAAGCTACATACAATAAGAATTGTATTGTCTCTTGCTGTGAACCTCGAGTGGGAGCTTTGGCAGATGGATGTGAAGAATGCATTCCTTCAAGGAGAACTAGAAGATGAAGTGTACATGCATCCACCACCGGGTCTTGAACATCTTGTGAAACCAGGGAATGTATTGAGACTCAAGAAGGCAATCTATGGGTTGAAGCAATCACCTAGAGCATGGTACAACAAGCTGAGTACTACTCTGAATGGGCGTGGGTTCAAGAAGTCAGAGTTGGATCACACCCTCTTCACTCTCACTACACCTTCAGGTATCATCTGTCTACTTGTATATGTTGATGATATTATCATAACAGGTAGTGATAAGGCTGGTATAAAAGCCACAAAGGAGTTTTTGAAATCTGTGTTTGAAATCAAAGACTTAGGGGAAATGAAATACTTCCTTGGAATTGAGTTGTGTAGATCTAAGGAAGGATTGTTCATTTCCCAAAGGAAGTATACACTTGATCTTTTGAAAGATGCAGGTATACAAGGAGACAAGACAGCAAAGATGCCTCTTGAAGATGGATACAAGATTCCACATGAGGGGGAGGTTGAAGATAGCAAGGCCTTTCATGATCCAAAGCTGTACAGGAAGCTAGTAGGGAAGCTCATCTACCTCACAATCACACGACCAGACATATGCTTTGCTGTGAACCAAGTGAGCCAGCATATGCAAGTCCCAAAGGATCATCACTGGCGCATGGTGGAGAGACTTCTCTTGTATCTGAATGGGACATCAAGCCTTGGAGTGTGGATGGGATGCAACAAGAGTACTGAAGTGGTGGGATATTGTGATGCTGATTGGGCTGGAGATAGAGCAGACAGAAGATCAACCACCGGCTATTGTACATTCATTGGAGGCAACTTGGTGACTTGGAAGAGTAAGAAGCAGAAGGTTGTGTCTTGCTCAAGTGCTGAAGCTGAGTATAGAGCAATGCTGAAGCTTACCAATGAGTTGGTGTGGATCAAAGGAGTCTTGAAGCACTTGGAGATAGAGCAAGCAACTCCAATGACTATGCATTGTGACAATCAAGCGGCTATACACATTGCAACCAACTCAGTCTTCCATGAGAGAACCAAGCACATTGAAGTTGATTGTCACAAGGTGAGGCAGATGATTGTCTTGGGAGTAATCTTACCATGCTACACAAGGAGTGAGGATCAACTTGCGGATGTGTTCACCAAGGCTGCAAGACAAAAGACTATGGAGTCCATTCATACCAGATTGGGACTCATAGATCTTTTTCCAAGGAGCTGATCCCCTTTGCCGTGAGGTCTTTACTCTTTTTCCCTCATCAAGGTTTTGTCCCAATGGGTTTTCCTTGGTGAGGTTTTTAATGAGGAAGATCTCATGGTTGTTCCAAGCTTAACTAAGTTACTAAGTTAAGCTTGAGGGGGAGTGTTGAAATGAGTGATCAGTATGTGAGAAGATGGCGTAAGGAGTTGAAGAAGAGATCATGTGAAGGAGTGGAGAAGAGGCATTGAGGAGTGTCATGACCGTACAAGGCCGTACAAGGCCGTACTGACCGTACAATGCCACTCCAACCCAAAGTTACCTTTCACCCGAGTAAAAGAGGTAAACGGCCAATGGAGGTTTAACCTTGAAGAGAAGACCGTTTGGATGGCTAATGGAGCTGCGGCTTATCCTGACAGTCTGGCACAGGCTGTAAAGGCAAAAGGAGTCTCACCAAAAGATGCCATAAGCGTGTGATCTTCCCCATTGGTTTACATTTGAATTAAAGCAACCTTATCCTTGACTTCACATGCTTAGTGCTTCTGAATACCCTAATGTCTCTCTCTATATATTGTAAACTCTGTCTTGATTAATGGTTAACACGAGTTCATCATAATCTCTCTCTAGTTCATCATGTTGTTGAGATGAGAGAATAAATGGTTGATATATTGAGAGAGGAAGAGAGTTGGAGTAGACAGTAACTTTGGAGTTTTACTGTGGTAACTTTAGTTTAACCACAGTAACAACTTGGGAAGTTATCTGATGGCATGAGAAGGTAACTTAGTGAAGGGAAGAGAGTAAACTCGACCAAAGAGGATAAGGAAGGATAAGGGAGCCTTTGACAGCCTGTATGATGCTGGAAAGGAGAGGATGCTTTTCTACTAGTGCAAGCATGTGAGAAAGCACAGCCAAGTGATTCAAAAGGAGTTCCAGCCTGTCCTTTGACTACACATGCTTATACATTTCGAAATCCCTTGTTGCTCTCTCTTTATATACTTGTAAACCCTCATCAGTATTAATTAATGGAGTTTTGAGTCTCTCTCTCTAGTCTCTCTCTTGTTCTTAATCTCTAATCTCTTTAATTCTCAGATTAAACTTAATCACTCTTTAAATCACAAAATCTAATATGGTATCAGAGCCAGGTTCCTTTAAAAGGAGAGAGTGATTTCGTTTTCTAAATGTCCTTGAGTGTTCTTGAGTGTTCTTGAGAGTTCTTGAGAGTTTGTCAAGAGCTAGATCCTTTAAAAGTCAAGTTGGTGTCTGTTGGTGTTTCTTTTGGAGAGTCAGCCTCAAGGGAGTCCCTTTAGGTGTTTGACAAGGTCAGAAGAGGGGTCTAGTTTGTGGTTAAGCTTGGCGTGTGAGATTAGAAGCATTTGGGGGAAGATCTAGGCTAAAGGTTGTTGCTTTAGGCTAAAGGTTGTTGCTTTAGGCTAAAGGAAATGGAGCTGCTTCAATCTGGTACAACAAGGCGTGAAGAGAAGAAAGAGAGAGGGAATGAGTGGGGGTGGTTCTCACAAATGAAAACAACTCTGAAAAGGTGTGGAGTTTGGAGAAACCATGAGAAGGAAGAGTCTTTGAAGGGTAAAGCTGCTGAGAAAGATCAGACAGCAAGAGAAACAAGTGGAGATTGCTTTAGTCTTGAAGAAAGTATACTGCTTGAGAAGATTGAAGATGTTTATGAGAACAAGATCAATCTTAGGAGAGTGTGTGAAGTCAAGAAGGTGATCAGTGAAGCTAAGCAAGGAAGAGAAGAGTTCAATAACCATGTGAGGAAGCTACAACACTTGTGGGTTGAACTACAAGGGTTGAGATCCCATGTGGATGGGGATGCTACACCAGAGCAAGAGATGGTCTTGAAGCTCTTGGCGAGCATGGAGTCATCATATGGGTGGCTGGTGGAGATGGTTCTAAGAGGGGAACAGCTTCCGGAAATGGAAGAGATCTGTGTGCTTATAAGAAGGGCGTATGAGATAATGAGAGATGATGAGAGGCTAACCATGAGTAGGAGTGAGAGCTCATGGAAGCCAAATGGGAGTAGGAGTGAGAGCTTCCAGAAGCTAACCATGAGTAGGAGTGAGGGCTCATGGAGGCTAACCGGGAGTAGGAGTGAGGGCTTCCGGAAGAGGAGGAGGTGCAGAATGCTATCCAAAGCTTATGTCAACATAGGAAAGGGTAGGAAGAGAGTTGTGGGAGAGTGTTCTTACTCAGCCTACATGGGGGAATCAGTAGAAGACAGTGGGGTGTTAAGAGAGCAGGAGAAAGGGAGTGGAGCTGATGATCGCATCACCAGGAAGGAATGGAGAGTGTTCATGGAACATGTACAAGCCTTAGCAGCAAGCAAGAAGCATGCTATACAATCCGGAGCTTCTAAACCCATGGTGATTGATTCTGGAGCAAGTCATCATATGATCAGTGATAGGAGGCTTATAAGTGAGATCAAGGCTGCAACAGGGAGTGTTAGGATAGCTAATGGTGCTATGATCCCAATAGAAGGAGTGGGAAAGCTCAAACTGTTTGAGAAGGACACGGCTGCCTTCTACATGCCTCAGTTCACTTCAAATCTATTATCTGTGAAGAAAGCTACCATTGATCTTGATTGTCAAGTAGTATTCAGACCTGATGAAGTTGAGTTTCAAGATTTGAAGACTGGGAGAGTCATTGGCAGAGGAGACAGCAAGAATCAGCTATACCACCTCGACTTGGCTAAGACCTCTAATCCCTTTGATTCTATTTGCTTGAGTAGTACTGCTGAGAAGATTGATAGTATTACTTGGCATGCTAGATTAGGACATCCTCATGCTCGTGCCATTGAATTGATAATCCCTAATATGTCATTCAATCACTTGGATTGTGAAGCATGCATATTAGGAAAGCATTGTAGGACTGTTTTCCCAACATCTAAGACTACTTATGAGCATTGCTTTGATCTAGTTCACTCGGATGTGTGGACCGCTCCATGCATGTCTAGAGACAGCCATAAATACTTTGTAACATTCATTGATGAGAAGTCTAAGTATACATGGCTCACATTGCTTCCATCTAAAGATAAGGTGCTAGAAGCGTTTATGAACTTCCAAGCATATGTATCTAATCAATACAATGCTACTGTGAAGGTACTGAGATCAGACAATGGAGGTGAATACATCAGCAATGCCTTCAAGAGTCATCTAGCCAAGCATGGGATTGTGCATCAGACCAGTTGTCCCTACACACCACAGCAGAATGGTGTAGCTGAGAGGAAGAATAGGCACTTGATGGAGGTTGCTAGGTCGATGATGTTTCATGCAAATGTCCCAAAACGTTTTTGGGGAGATGCTGTACAGACTGCTTGCTATCTCATCAACCGGATCCCAACCAAGATACTGAAGAATCTGTCTCCATTTGAGGTGCTGAATAAGAGCAAGCCTTTTATTGATCACCTACGGGTATTTGGGTGTGTATGCTATGTCATGAGTCCAGGAGAACAGAGAAACAAGCTGGAGGCAAAGAGCACTAAGGCTATGTTCATTGGATACTCTATCACTCAGAAGGGATACAAGTGCTATGATCCTGAAGCAAGGAGAGTGATGGTATCTAGAGAAGTGAAGTTTATTGAATCAAAAGGGTATTATGAAGAAAAGGAGTGGGAAAATCTGAAGGATTTGTCTCAAGCTCCATCTGATAGAGCAACAACACTGAGGGTGCTGTTGGAGAAGCTAGGGATAGGGTTATCCCAGGATCAGGAATCTGGAAGAAGAGAGTCTTCCAATCCGACTAGTGAAGCTGAAAGAACAACTCCTCTTGATCATGAGAGGGGGAATGGAACTGAATCTCATGAGCAAGTGCATAATCAAGATTCAGGCCAGCATAATCAAGAGGTGACACAGGAAGTAGAGAGTGGTGCTCAGTCTAGTGGAGATGGGCAAAGAGAGTCTAATGGCTCAGATGAGAGTGGTACTCAGTCTAGTGGAGATTGGGAAGTGGATCCTGATGGGTCAAATGAGAGTGGTGCTCAATCAAGTGAAGATGGGCAAGAGCCACAAGAAGAACAAGTTCAGGAGCTGAGGAGGAGCACAAGGGTGAAGAGAGATGCTTCCAACTGGGTAAACACGAGAGTGTACTACAATGCCCAGGCTGTGGAGCATCCTTCTCAAGCTATGTGTTCCTTTGCAGAGTTTCCAGACGAGCATATAGCCTTCACAGTAAGCTTGGATGAGAGCTATATTCCAAGGACATATGAAGAAGCTATGGCTTTAAAGGAGTGGAGAGATTCAGTTGCTGATGAGTCCGGAGCCATGATTAAGAATGAAACATGGTATGAGAGTGAGCTGCCTAAAGGGAAGAAGGCAGTGACTAGTAAATGGGTGTTCACAATCAAGTTTCATCCTGATGGAAGAATAGAGAGGCGCAAGTCTAGGTTGGTGGCAAGAGGATTTACTCAGACATATGGTGAGGACTATGTTGAGACCTTTGCTCCTGTGGCTAAACTTCATACTATCAGGATTGTATTATCTTTAGCTGTGAATCTTGAGTGGGATTTGTGGCAAATGGATGTGAAGAATGCATTCCTTCAAGGAGAGTTGGAAGATGAAGTATACATGCATCCACCACCAGGTCTTGAACATCTAGTAAAGAAGGGTAATGTGTTGAGGTTGAGGAAAGCTATCTATGGTCTCAAGCAGTCTCCAAGGGCGTGGTACAACAAGTTGAGTACTACACTGAATGGGAGAGGGTTCAGAAAGTCAGAATTGGATCACACTCTCTTTACCCTAACCACCTCATCTGGTATTGTGGTATTACTTGTGTATGTGGATGATATCATCATCACAGGCAGTGATAAGGAAGGCATCAAGGCTACAAAGGAGTATCTCAAGGCAAGCTTTGAGATTAAAGACTTGGGGGAAATGAAGTATTTTCTTGGGATTGAGATATGCAGATCAAAGGAAGGATTGTTCATGTCTCAAAGGAAGTATGTGATTGATCTATTGAAGGGAGCAGATGCCTATGGAGGAAAGACAGCCAAGATGCCAATGGAGGATGGGTACAAGGTTCCACGTGAGGGGGAGATTGAGGATAGCAAGCCATTCCATGATCCTAAGCTGTATAGGAAGCTAGTGGGGAAGTTGATTTATCTTACCATTACTAGACCTGATGTATGCTTTGCGGTGAATCAAGTCAGTCAACACATGCAAGTTCCTAAGGAGCACCACTGGCGGATGGTGGAAAGGATCTTGATGTATCTGAATGGAACTACTGGTCTTGGAGTATGGATGGGATGTAACAAGAGTACTGAGGTTGTAGGCTACTGTGATGCGGATTGGGCTGGTGATAGAGCAGATAGAAGATCAACCACAGGCTATTGTACATTCATTGGTGGTAACTTGGTCACTTGGAAGAGTAAGAAGCAGAAGGTAGTGTCTTGTTCCAGTGCTGAGGCCGAGTATAGAGCAATGCTGAAGCTTACAAATGAGCTAGTGTGGATAAAAGGGATTTTGAAGCATCTGGAGATTATTCAAGCAACGCCAATGACAATGCATTGTGATAATCAAGCAGCTATCCACATTGCATCTAACTCTGTGTTCCATGAGAGAACAAAGCACATTGAGGTTGATTGTCACAAGGTGAGGCAGATGATGATTCTTGGGGTGATTCTACCTTGTTATACTCGGAGTGAGGATCAGTTAGCAGATGTGTTCACAAAGGCAGCAAGGCAAAAGACAATGGAGTCCATACACATCAGGTTAGGACTCATTGATCTCTCGCCTAAGGGCTAGTCTATACACTCTCCTGATCATGTGATCTCTACTCTTTTTCCTCATTAAGGTTTTGTCCCAATGGGTTTTCCTTAATGAGGTTTTAATGAGGGAGATCTCATGGTCCTTCCAAGCTTGACTTGTTCCACATGGTCAAGCTTGAGGGGGAGTGTTGAGATGAGAGAATAAATGGTTGATATATTGAGAGAGGAAGAGAGTTGGAGTAGACAGTAACTTTGGAGTTTTACTGTGGTAACTTTAGTTTAACCACAGTAACAACTTGGGAAGTTATCTGATGGCATGAGAAGGTAACTTAGTGAAGGGAAGAGAGTAAACTCGACCAAAGAGGATAAGGAAGGATAAGGGAGCCTTTGACAGCCTGTATGATGCTGGAAAGGAGAGGATGCTTTTCTACTAGTGCAAGCATGTGAGAAAGCACAGCCAAGTGATTCAAAAGGAGTTCCAGCCTGTCCTTTGACTACACATGCTTATACATTTCGAAATCCCTTGTTGCTCTCTCTTTATATACTTGTAAACCCTCATCAGTATTAATTAATGGAGTTTTGAGTCTCTCTCTCTAGTCTCTCTCTTGTTCTTAATCTCTAATCTCTTTAATTCTCAGAGTAAACTTAATCACTCTTTAAATCACAAAATCTAATACATGTTTCTCTTCTACATTTCATAAATCATCTCATCTCACTTTAATCTTTCTCTAAATCTCTCAATACCTGTTCAACTCTCTAAAATCATAATAGGAGTTGGGATGAAGAAGTTATCCCCTTTTCTAATCAGGTGATTCCAGTTTCCCAGTTTGGGAATAGGACAGCTTCTCCGTCGTTCCAATCAAACCAGGATGAATCACTTTGTAAGAAGCTTGATTTGGATACATAAAGTGTTGGAGAATCACCAGAAAGTTGAATAAATCTCATAGGAGTTGGGATGAAGAAGTTATCCCACTTTCAAATCAGGTGATTCCAGTTTCCCAGTTTGGGAATAGGACAGCTTCTTCGTCGTTCCAATAAAACCATGATGAATCACTTTGTAAGAAGCTTGATTTTGATACATAAAATGGTGGAGAAACACCAGGAATTTTAATAAATCTCATAGGAGTTGGGATGAAGAAGTTATCCCACTTTCTAATCAGGTGATTCCAGTTTCCCAGTTTGGGAATAGGACAGCTTCTTCGTCGTTCCAATCAAACCAGGATGAATCACTTTGTAAGAAGCTTGATTTTGATACATAAAATGGTGGAGAAACACCAGAAAGTTGAATAAATCTCATAGGAGTTGGGATGAAGAAGTTATCCCACTTTCTAATCAGGTGATTCAAGTTTCCCAGTTTGGGAATAGGACAGCTTCTCCGTCGTTCCAATCAAACCAGGATGAATCACTTTGTAAGAAGCTTGATTTGGATACATAAAGTGTTGGAGAATCCCCAGGAAGTTGAATAAATCTCATAGGAGTTGGGATTAAGAAGTTATCCCACTTTCAAATCAGGTGATTCCAGTTTCCCAGTTTGGGAATAGGACAGCTTCTTCGTTGTTCCAATCAAACCAGGATGAGTCACTTTGTAAGAAGCTTGATTTTGATACATAAAATGGTGGGGAAACACCAGGATGTTGAATAAATCTCATAGGAGTTGGGATGAAGAAGTTATCCCACTTTCTAATCAGGTGATTCCAGTTTCCCAGTTTGGGAATAGGACAGCTTCTTCGTCGTTCCAATCAAACCAGGATGAATCACTTTGTAAGAAGCTTGACTTGGATACATAAAGTGTATTTGATTTTGTGATTTAAAGAGTGATTAAGTCTAATCTGAGAATTAAAGAGATTGGAGATGAAGAACAAGAGAGATACTGAAGAGAGAGACTCAAAACTCCATTAATTAATTATGAGAGAGTTTACATCAGATATATACTAAAGGAAGAAGCATTTTCGAAATCCATCTAAGTGGATAAGATAAGCATGTGTAGTCAAAGACCAGGCTGTTAATCCCATGGCTGAGATTGCTCACATGCTTCTAATAGTGCTAAAGCACTCTTCTCCTTTCCAGCTAGTGACAGCCTGTCCAAGTCTCCTCTCTTATCCCTTCCCATACTCAGATCAAGTGTAGACAACCTAAGGTAACTCCTCCTTGCCATCCGAGTTACCCTGGTTACTATGGTAACTTCTTTAGTTACCACAGTAACAATAAAGTTACTATGGTAACTCTCCAAAGTTACTGTCTGCTCCAAATCTCTTCCTCTCTCAATATATCAACTCTTTATTCTCTCATCTCAACACTCCCCCTCAAGCTTGACTATGTGAAACAAGTCAAGCTTGGAATGACCATGAGATCTCCCTCATTAAAACCTCATTAAAGAAAACCCATTGGGACAAAACCTTAATGAGGAAAGAGTAGAGATCACATGATCAGGAGAGTGTATAGACTAGCCCTTAGGCGAGAGATCAATGAGTCCTAACCTGATGTGTATGGACTCCATTGTCTTTTGCCTTGCTGCCTTTGTGAACACATCTGCTAACTGATCCTCACTCCGAGTATAACAAGGTAGAATCACCCCAAGAATCATCATCTGCCTCACCTTGTGACAATCAACCTCAATTTGCTTTGTTCTCTCATGGAACACAAAATTAGATGCAATGTGGATAGTGTTGGGATGTGCTGAGGTATATGAGAAGGCATTGAGGAGTTAAGGAAATGAGGAAGCAAAGGAGTGAAAGGAAAGAGTGAGTTGAGCAATGGTACGGACGGATCATCCGTACACTGACCGTACAAGGTAAAAGGGAGGACGGTAACTTCACCGAGTAACTCACATGAACTGAGGTGAAGTTACACTCGACCAAAAGCTTATCCAGACGTTGGAGTGGATAAGAGAGGCGCGCATTGACAGCTAAGACAGGCTGGCAAAGACTGGAAAGGAAGAGCATCTTGGACTTGGATCAGGAAGATGCCTAATCGTGTGAAGCTTGTCATTGGCCGGTTCAAACAAAAGCAAAGGCTCTTCCCTTGACTTCACATGCTTAGCTATCCTTATGTTTTCGAAAAGCCCTAATGCTTAGGACTATATATATGTAACCTCAGTCATTAATAAAGATCAGACAGTTCTAAACAATCTTTCTCTTTACTCATTTCACTATGATTCTCCATTAGTCTCTAAGTTGTCTCTTAATCTCTTATTCTCCTTCTCTAATCCTTTCTAAACTCAGATAATCCTTTACATTCCTAAAAGTCATATGGTATCAGAGCCAGGTTGATTGCAATCTGAGTTCGTGAGTGATTCTCTTAAGGATTCAAGTTTGAAACTTTAAGAGAACAAGTGAGTGTGTTTGAGAGTTTCTTGAGAGTTCAAAAGCTCAAGGTGTTTTGTGTGTGTCTTGGTGGTCCGTGGGAGGTTCATTTGAAGACTCAAGAGTGAATCTGTGTTCTAGAGAGCAGCGTGGGTTCTCAGTACAAGATCTAACCGGTTGTTCAAGCTATAGACGTCAAGCTGTTCAAGATGGAGAGTGGCATGAAGATGAAGGTCACGGTGACATTCAAAGGAACCAACTACCTAGTCTGGTCTAGGATGGTGAAGACTACTGTGGGAAGCAAGGGTTTGTGGAAGCATATCACATCTGGTGAGGCTCCAATGGCGATTACTCAGGAGGGTGAAAAGGAGAGCCCCGAGGAGAGTGTTGTAGAGAAGTGGCAACAAGAAGACATGATGGTGATGTCAGTTCTTCATGCCTCTTTGGAGCCGGCTATACTAGATGCTTATAGCTACTGTGAAACAGCCAAGGAGCTGTGGGATACTCTACAGAAAGTGTATGGAAACACTTCTAACTTGAACCGAGTGTTTGAAGTCAAGAAGGCAATCAATGGGTTAACTCAAGATGACACGGAGTTCACTAAGCACTTGGGAAGGTTCAGGTCTCTTTGGTCTGAGTTGGAGATGCTGAGGCCAAGCACGGTTGATCCAGAGCTTCTAAATGAGAGACGTGAGCAGGACAAGGTCTTTGGGTTGCTGCTCACGTTGAATGCAAGTTACAGTGGTCTCATCCAGCACATGCTATGGTCTGAGAAGCTGCCTGACCTTGAAGAGGTGTGTGCTAAGATACAGAAGGAGCAGGGCTCAATGGGTTTGTTTGGAGGCAAGGGAGACTTATCTCTCGCAAATGCTGTGCAACCTGACCGGGAAGAGCCTCCACAAGCCAACAAAGCTGGTTACAACAAGTATGAGGATAGGAAGTTCAATGGGAATTGTGATCATTGCAAGAAGCATGGACACAAGAAGAGTCAGTGCTGGATACTCCATCCCCACTTGAAGCCGGCTAAGTTCATGAAGGAGAGAGAGGCAAAAGCTCACATGACTGAAGGATCAAGCGGAGCAGGGCCATCTAACCGAGGAGCTGAAGTGGAGAACCGTGAAGGAGAGATGGAAAGGCTTTGGTGACCTATACTGGAGCTATCAACCCCCGAGGCAATGATCAAGACTTCATCAGGAGATCCGAGATGGATGCACTCATCAAAATGCTCAAGGATAATGGTAACATTCATGGGTATTCATTTGGTGCTTCTATGATTGCTAGAACTATAGAAATGACTCCTAATGTGGCTGAGATTGCTAGGATTGATAGTAAGACTGGAATTGAGCATTGCATTGATAGAAATGCTAGGATGAATGCATATAGATCACAAATTAGCATCTGCCATAGTGCTAGCAATACATCCAAACCATTGATTATAGATTCAGGTGCATCTCATCATATGATTAGTGACACCAACCTGATTAAGGATATAGAACCTACTAATGGATGTGTGATGATTGCAAATGGGGATAAGATACCTATTAAGGGAATAGGAAACTTAAAGCTATTTGATAAGAACACTAGAGCATTTTACATTCCGGAATTCACATCAAACCTACTTTCAGTTAAGAAATGCACTACTGATTTGAATTGCAATGTTATATTCAGTCCTAATGATGTGAAGTTTCAGGATATTGAGAGCAGCCAATTGATTGGAAAAGGAGTTACAAAGGGAGACTTATACATGCTTGAGAAGCTTGATCCTGTTTCCAATTATAACTGCTCATTTACTTCTGCTTCTAGTTTGAATAAAAATGCATTGTGGCATGCTAGATTAGGTCATCCCCATGAGAGGGCTTTAAACTTGATGTTACCAGGTGTGGTTTTTGAAAATAATAAGTGTGAGGCTTGCATTTTAGGCAAGCATTGTAAGAATGTGTTTCCAAGAACATCTACTGTTTATGAAAGTTGCTTTGATTTGATTCATACTGATGTGTGGACTGCACCTAGTTTTTCTAGAGATAATCATAAGTATTTTGTCACATTCATTGATGAAAAATCTAAATACACCTGGTTAACACTCATTCCATCAAAAGATAGGGTGATAGATGCATTCAAGAACTTTCAAGCTTATGTGACTAACCATTATCATGCTAGGATTAAAATTTTGAGATCAGATAATGGAGGAGAGTACACAAGCTATGCGTTCAAGAGTCATCTAGATCACCATGGAATCCTTCATCAAACAAGCTGTCCCTACACACCACAACAGAATGGTGTAGCTGAGAGGAAGAACAGGCACTTGATGGAAGTGGCTCGGTCACTGATGTTCCAAGCTAATGTACCTAAGAGATTCTGGAGTGATGCTGTATCCACTGCGTGCTATCTAATCAACAGGATGCCTACAAAGGTGTTGAAGGATCAAGCACCATTTGAAGTTCTGAACAAGCGCAAGCCATCCTTGGAATACATGAGAGTGTTTGGATGCTTATGCTATGTTCTAGTACCAGGAGAGTTGAGGAACAAGCTAGAAGCAAGAAGCAGAAAGGCAATGTTCATTGGCTACTCAACAACTCAAAAAGGATATAAGTGTTATGATCCAGAAGCTAGAAGGGTGCTTGTATCTAGAGATGTGAAGTTCATTGAAGAAAGAGGATACTATGAGGAGAAGAATCAAGAAGATTTGAAGGATCTCACATCAGATAAGGCTGGAGTCTTAAGAATCATTTTGGAAGGTCTCGGTATCAAGATGAACCAGGATCAATCCACAAGAAGTGGAAGACAAGAAGAGAGCTCAACTGCACCAAGTGGAGCTGCTCAAACACCTCACCTTGATCATGAGGGGGGAAGTGAACCTGAAACTCAAGAAAATGGCCAAGAAGGAGTCGGCTTGAGTGAAAAAGGAGAAGAGTTCAACTCAGGTTCTCATCATCAAGGTGAGCAAGACCAAGGAGAGGAAGAACATCAGAGTGAAGCACAAGAACCGCATACACAAGCTGAGCCGGTTCAAGAGCAAGAACAACCAGTATTGAGGAGGAGCACAAGGCTGAGAAAGGATCCTTCCTCTTGGGTAAACACGCGAGTGTACTACAATGCCCAAGCTGTGGAGCATCCTTCTCAAGTTGTGTGTTCCTTTGCTCAATACCCTGAAGAACATTGTGCCTTCATGGTTAACTTGGATGAGAACTACATCCCAAGAAGCTATGAAGAAGCAATCATGGATAAAGAATGGAAGGAGTCAGTTGGAGCTGAGGCAGGAGCTATGATCAAGAATGATACATGGTATGAGAGTGAGTTACCAAAAGGGAAGAAGGCTGTGACTAGTAGATGGATATTCACAATCAAGTATAAGGCTGATGGAAAGATTGAGAGGAAGAAGTCAAGGCTAGTTGCAAGAGGTTTCACTCAAACTTATGGAGAAGATTACATAGAAACCTTTGCACCAGTAGCTAAACTACACACAATCCGGATTGTATTAAGCTTGGCTGTGAATCTTGGATGGGGGTTATGGCAAATGGATGTGAAGAATGCCTTTCTACAAGGTGAACTTGAGGATGAAGTGTATATGCATCCACCTCCAGGCCTTGAACACTTAGTGAAGAGAGGGAATGTGTTGAGATTGAAGAAAGCTATCTATGGACTGAAGCAATCACCAAGAGCTTGGTACAACAAGCTGAGCACTACTCTCAATGGCCGAGGCTTCAAGAAGTCTGAACTAGATCACACTCTCTTCACACTCACGACTCCCTCAGGTATGATTGCACTCCTTGTGTATGTGGATGATATCATTATCACAGGAAGTGATAAGGAAGGTATCATAGCAACCAAGGAGTTCCTTAAATCCATGTTTGAGATTAAAGACTTGGGAGAAATGAAATACTTTCTTGGAATTGAGATATGTAGATCCAAGGAAGGTTTGTTCATGTCCCAAAGGAAGTATACACTTGATCTTTTGAAAGGTGCAGGTGCTTATGGAGGCAAGACAGCAAGGATGCCTATGGAGGATGGCTACAAAGTCCCACGAGAGGGGGAGATTGAAGACAGCAAACCTTATCAGGATCCTAAACTCTATAGAAAACTAGTTGGCAAATTGATTTATCTTACCATAACTAGACCTGACATTTGTTTTGCTGTGAATCAGGTGAGTCAACACATGCAAGTGCCTAAGGAGCATCACTGGCGCATGGTGGAGAGGATCTTGATGTATCTCAACGGCTCACCTGATCAAGGAGTATGGATGGGCTGCAATGGAAGCACTGAAGTGGTGGGATACTGTGATGCGGATTGGGCTGGTGATAGAGCAGACAGGAGATCAACCACAGGCTATTGCACATTCATTGGAGGCAACTTGGTGACTTGGAAGAGTAAGAAGCAGAAGGTGGTGTCTTGCTCAAGTGCAGAAGCTGAGTATAGAGCTATGCTGAAGCTGACCAACGAGCTGGTGTGGATCAAGGGCATCTTGAAGCATTTGGAGATTGATCAAGCCACGCCAATGACAATGCATTGTGATAACCAAGCTGCCATCCACATTGCCTCCAACTCGGTGTTCCATGAGAGAACCAAGCACATTGAAGTGGATTGTCACAAGGTGAGGCAGATGATCATCTTAGGAGTCATCCTGCCATGCTACACAAGGAGTGAAGATCAGTTGGCTGATGTGTTCACTAAGGCTGCGAGACAGAAGACAATGGAGTCCATTCACATCAGGTTGGGCCTCATTGATCTTGGGAAGAGAAGGAGCTGATCCCCTTGGCTGTGAGGTCTTTACTCTTTTTCCCTCATCAAGGTTTTGTCCCAATGGGTTTTCCTTGGTGAGGTTTTTAATGAGGAAGATCTCATGGCTGTCCAAGCTTAGACTTTCACAAAGCTAAGCTTGAGGGGGAGTGTTGGGATGTGCTGAGGTATATGAGAAGGCATTGAGGAGTTAAGGAAATGAGGAAGCAAAGGAGTGAAAGGAAAGAGTGAGTTGAGCAATGGTACGGACGGATCATCCGTACACTGACCGTACAAGGTAAAAGGGAGGACGGTAACTTCACCGAGTAACTCACATGAACTGAGGTGAAGTTACACTCGACCAAAAGCTTATCCAGACGTTGGAGTGGATAAGAGAGGCGCGCATTGACAGCTAAGACAGGCTGGCAAAGACTGGAAAGGAAGTGCATCTTGGACTTGGATCAGGAAGATGCCTAATCGTGTGAAGCTTGTCATTGGCCGGTTCAAACAAAAGCAAAGGCTCTTCCCTTGACTTCACATGCTTAGCTATCCTTATGTTTTCGAAAAGCCCTAATGCTTAGGACTATATATATGTAACCTCAGTCATTAATAAAGATCAGACAGTTCTAAACAATCTTTTTCTTTACTCATTTCACTATGATTCTCCATTAGTCTCTATGTTGTCTCTTAATCTCTTATTCTCCTTCTATAATCCTTTCTAAACTCAGATAATCCTTTACATTCCTAAAAGTCATAGATAGCTGCTTGATTATCACAATGCATTGTCATTGGCGTTGCTTGAATAATCTCCAGATGCTTCAAAATCCCTTTTATCCACACTAGCTCATTTGTAAGCTTCAGCATTGCTCTATACTCGGCCTCAGCACTAGAACAAGACACTACCTTCTGCTTCTTACTCTTCCAAGTGACCAAGTTACCACCAATGAATGTACAATAGCCTGTGGTTGATCTTCTGTCTGCTCGGTCTCCAGCCCAATCTGCATCACAGTAGCCTACTACCTCAGTACTCTTGTTACATCCCATCCATACTCCAAGACCAGTAGTTCCAGTCAGATACATCAAGATCCTTTCCACCATCTGCCAATGGTGCTCCTTAGGAACTTGCATGTGTTGACTGACCTGATTCACCGCAAAACACACATCAGGTCTAGTAATGGTAAGATAAATCAACTTCCCCACTAGCTTCCTATACAGCTTAGGATCATGGAATGGCTTGCTATCCTCAATCTCCCCCTCACGTGGAACCTTGTAACCATCCTCCATTGGCATCTTGGCTGTCTTTCCTCCATAGGCATCTGCTCCCTTCAAGAGATCAATCACATACTTCCTTTGGGACATAAACAATCCTTCCTTTGATCTGCATATCTCAATCCCAAGAAAATACTTCATTTCCCCCAAGTCTTTAATCTCAAAGCTTGCCTTGAGATACTCCTTTGTAGCCTTGATGCCTTCCTTATCACTGCCTGTGATGATGATATCATCCACATACACAAGCAACACCACAATACCAGATGAGGTGGTTAGGGTAAAGAGAGTGTGATCCAATTCTGACTTTCTGAACCCTCTCCCATTCAGTGTAGTACTCAACTTGTTGTACCACGCCCTTGGAGACTGCTTGAGACCATATATAGCTTTCCTCAACCTCAACACATTACCCTTCTTTACTAGATGTTCAAGACCTGGTGGTGGATGCATGTATACTTCATCTTCCAACTCTCCTTGAAGGAATGCATTCTTCACATCCATTTGCCACAAATCCCACTCAAGATTCACAGCTAAAGATAATACAATCCTGATAGTATGAAGTTTAGCCACAGGAGCAAAGGTCTCAACATAGTCCTCACCATATGTCTGAGTAAATCCTCTTGCCACCAACCTAGACTTGCGCCTCTCTATTCTTCCATCAGGATGAAACTTGATTGTGAACACCCATTTACTAGTCACTGCCTTCTTCCCTTTAGGAAGCTCACTCTCATACCACGTTTCATTCTTAATCATGGCTCCGGACTCATCAGCAACTGAATCTCTCCACTCCTTTAAAGCTATAGCTTCTTCATATGTCCTTGGAATATAGCTCTCATCCAAGCTTACTGTGAAGGCTGTATGCTCGTCCGGAAACTCTGCAAAGGAACACATAGCTTGAGAAGGATGCTCCACAGCCTGGGCATTGTAGTACACTCTCGTGTTTACCCAGTTGGAAGTATCTCTCTTCACCCTTGTGCTCCTCCTTAGCTCCTGAACTTGTTCTTCTTGTGGCTCTTGCCCATCTTCACTTGATTGAGCACCACTCTCATTTGACCCATTAGGATCTCCTTCCCACTCTCCACTCTCATCTGAACCAGTAGACTCTCTTTGTTGAGTTGAGTTGATTATATTGGTATGGAGAGAAGAGGAGTTGAAGAGGAGAAGAGATGGAGAAGCTTAGGGGGTTTGGGTGTGAATGGTACGGACGTCCGTACAAGGCCGTACATGGCCGTACCGTCCGTACCAAAGGCCTCGACCAAAACTTACCCAACTCGACCAAGTGAAACGGTAACAAGGGAGTGTTACCTTGGGGACTTAAGGAGAAGGGATTAGACCGTTGAGTGGATAAGGGAAGAGCGTGCCAGGCTGGAACAGGCTGTAAAGAGGCAAAGCGTGTGAGCCTTACCATCCAATCATCCGGAAAGCAACCTTGACTCTACATGCTTCAATAGTGCCCATTTCGCCTCTTGTAAACCCTAATGTCTTCTATATAAATATGTAACCTCACTCATTAATAAAATCAGTCAGTTCGAGTCTCTCTAATCTCTTAGACTATGGTTTTCTCTTAGACACTAAACGGCTCTTCCTAGTCTCTTAATCTTTCACAAACTTCTCTTAATCACTTCCTAAACACTCTTTTTACTCTAATCACTCTAAAGATCTCTTAATCTCATATGGTATCAGAGCCAGGTTCATTTGAATCTGGGGTTTGATCTTTAGAGAGTTACAAGCTGAACGTCTTTGAAGCTACACGCGAGTAGTCTTGAAGGTGTTGAAGCTGTGGTTCGTTCTAGTTGAAGCTGTGCTACGTTCTGTGGGTTTGCGTGATTCTAGACTCAAGGTTGGTGTGTACAAGATCCAAGATACAAGTTTTCAAGTCAAGCAAAGATGGAACAGGGGATGAACATGAGGATGAAGGTAGCGGTTACTTTCAAAGGTAGCAACTACCTTGTGTGGTCTCGGATGGTGAAGACTGCGGTGGGAAGTAAGGGTTTGTGGGGGCACATCACAACAGGGGAGGCTCCGAAACTCATTACTCAGGGAGGAGATCAAGAAGAGGTCTCCAATGAAGCGGCTGTGGAGAAATGGCAACAAGAAGACATGCTGGTGATGACGGTTCTACACGCATCCTTGGACCCAGCTATCTTGGATGCCTACAGCTACTGTGAATCAGCCAAGGAGCTGTGGGACACGCTGAAGAAGGTGTATGGGAACATTTCCAACCTCAGCCGTGTGTTTGAAGTGAAGCTAGCGATCAACCGTCTGGCACAAGAGGACATGGAGTTCACTAAGCACTTGGGGAGGTTCAGGTCCTTATGGTCAGAGCTGGAGATGCTGAGGCCGAGCACAACTGATCCAGATCAGTTGAATGAGAGGCGCGAGCAAGACAAGGTCTTTGGTCTGCTTCTCACACTGAACCCGGCCTACACCCAGCTCATCCAGCACATGTTAAGGTCAGACAAGCTTCCGGACCTTGAGGAGGTGTGTGCACAAATCCAAAGGGAGCAGGGATCTATGGGTTTGTTTGGAGGAAAGGGGGAGCTCTCTCTTGCCAATCAAGCAGCTCATGAGGATTCAACCGAGGCTCCACAAGCAAACAAGGCGGCTCACGGGAAGTACGAGGACAGGAAGTTCAATGGCAACTGTGATCATTGCAAGAAGCATGGTCATAAGAAGAGCCAATGCTGGATACTGCACCCACACCTCAAGCCGGCCAAGTTCATGAAGGAGCGTGAGGGAAGGGCAAATGTGACTGAAGGTTCAAGTGGAGCTGGCACCAGCAAGATCAGTGAAGTGGATGGGCTTGGAGGCAATGATGGGAATGGGAAGTCTCTGGTGGCTTACACAGGCGCTTCAAGCTCCCGCAGCAATGATGACTACATCAAGAGATCAGACCTTGATGCCCTCTTCAAAATGCTAAAGGAAAACGGTAACACTTACGGTTATTCCTTTGGAGCTTCTATGATTGCATATAAGGATGATCACTTGATTAGAGAACTAGTAGAACGGTTAGAAGCTAGGAATGGGTATAGACATGCTTACATTGCTAGAACTGATAAGATGCATCCATCACTTAGTAATCTATGCCATAATGCTAAACGAGTAAGTAAACCATTGATTGTTGATTCTGGTGCATCACATCATATGATAAGTGATGAAAACTTGATTAAGGATATAGAACCTACACATGGTCATGTGATGATAGCAAATGGGGATAAGATACCCATTAGAGGAATAGGAAAGCTTAAGCTGTTTAACAAAGAATCTAGAGCTTTTTACATGCCTGAATTCACATCAAACCTATTATCAGTGAAGAAATGTACTAATGATTTACAATGCAATGTTATCTTTAGTCCTAATGATGTGAAGTTTCAGGATATTGAGAGCAGCAGATTGATTGGGAAAGGGGTGACTAAGGGAGATCTCTATATGCTTGAAGAACTCACTTCTGTTCCTGATTATAGTTGCTCGTTTACTTCTGCTTCTTTGTTGAATAAAAATGCATTGTGGCATGCTAGAGTAGGACACCCTCATGTTAAAGCTTTGAACTTAATGGTACCAGGTGTTGTGTTTGAGAACAAGGATTGTGAAGCTTGTATTTTAGGCAAGCATTGTAGAACTGTGTTTCAAAAGTCTACTACCGTTTATGATAATTGCTTTGATCTAATTCACTCTGATGTGTGGACTGCCCCTTGCTTATCTAGAGATAGTTATAAGTACTTTGTCACATTCATTGATGAAAAATCCAAATACACCTGGTTAACCTTAATTCAGACCAAAGATAGGGTACTTGATGCATTTAGGAACTTTCAAACTTATGTAACTAACCATTATCATGCTAAGATTAAAATTTTGAGATCAGATAATGGAGGGGAGTACACGAGTCATGCATTCAAGCAACACCTATCACAACATGGGATCCTACATCAAACAAGCTGTCCTTATACTCCACAGCAAAATGGAGTAGCTGAGAGGAAGAATAGGCATCTCATGGAAGTGGCAAGGTCACTTATGTTTCAGAGTAATGTTCCAAAGAGATTTTGGAGTGATGCGGTTGCCACTGCTTGTTACCTAATAAACAGAACCCCAACCAAAGTTCTGAATGAGAAGGCTCCATTTGAAGTTCTGAACAGGTACAAGCCAGCTCTTGATTATTTGCGAGTCTTTGGGTGCCTATGCTTTGTACTCAAACCAGGAGAGATGATCAACAAGCTAGAAGCAAGGAGTACTAAGGCTGTGTTCATAGGATACTCAGCTACACAGAAAGGATACAAATGCTATGATCCTATAGCAAGGAGAGTTCTTGTATCTAGAGATGTGAAGTTCTTGGAAGATAGAGGATACTATGAAGAAAAGAATCAAGAAGACCTGAAGGATTAACATCAGACAAGGCCACCACCTTGCGGATCATTCTTGAAGGTCTTGGAATCAGTACATCCCAGGATCCAAGGAATCACGCAACTACACCTCCTGAAGTTGGTTCACCATCCCACCTTGATCATGAGGGAGGAGAGGAGCATGAGGAGCCTATGCAAGAGGCCAACCAAGATGAAGGAGGAGTAGAGAATGAAGGAGAAGAGAGCATAGGCTCGGATGGTCATGGACATGATCATGGTGTGACACAAACACCTTCTCAAAATGAAGTGGTAGAAGAACAACAGGAAGAAGAACCGGTTGTGCAGCCACTGAGAAGGAGTACAAGGATAAGGAAGGATCCTTCCAGTTGGGTAAACACGAGAGTGTACTACAATGCCCAAGCTGTGGAGCATCCTTCTCAAGCCGTGTGCTCCTTTACTCAATATCCAGAAGCACATTGCGCTTTCATGGTAAACTTGGATGAGAATCACATCCCAAGAAGCTATGAAGAAGCAATGAAAGATAAAGAATGGAAGGAATCAGTTGGAGATGAGGCAGGAGCAATGATCAAGAATGATACATGGTATGAAAGTGAGTTACCAAAAGGGAAGAAGGCTGTGACTAGTAGATGGATATTCACAATCAAGTACAAAGCGGATGGAAAGATTGAGAGGAAGAAGTCAAGGCTAGTTGCAAGAGGTTTCACTCAAACTTATGGAGAAGACTACATAGAAACCTTTGCACCAGTAGCTAAACTCCACACAATCCGGATTGTACTGAGCTTAGCTGTGAATCTTGGATGGGGGTTATGGCAAATGGATGTGAAGAATGCGTTTCTACAAGGTGAACTTGAGGATGAAGTGTATATGCATCCACCTCCAGGCCTTGAACACTTAGTGAAGAGTGGAAATGTGTTGAGGCTGAAGAAAGCCATCTATGGGCTGAAGCAATCACCAAGAGCTTGGTACAACAAGTTGAGTACTACTCTGAATGGCCGAGGCTTCAAGAAGTCTGAACTAGATCACACCCTCTTCACACTCACGACTCCCTCAGGTATGATTGCACTTCTTGTGTATGTTGATGATATCATTATCACAGGGAGTGATAAGGAAGGTATCATAGCAACCAAGGAGTTTCTTAAATCCATGTTTGAGATTAAAGACTTGGGAGAAATGAAATACTTTCTTGGAATTGAGATATGTAGATCCAAGGAAGGTTTGTTCATGTCCCAAAGGAAGTATACACTTGATCTTTTGAAAGGTGCAGGTGCTTATGGAGGCAAGACAGCAAGGATGCCTATGGAGGATGGCTACAAAGTCCCACGAGAGGGGGAGATTGAAGACAGCAAACCTTATCAGGATCCTAAACTCTATAGAAAACTAGTTGGCAAATTGATTTATCTCACTATAACTAGACCTGACATTTGTTTTGCTGTGAATCAGGTGAGTCAACACATGCAAGTACCTAAGGAACATCATTGGCGCATGGTGGAAAGGATCTTGATGTATCTCAACGGCTCACCTGATCAAGGAGTATGGATGGGCTGCAATGGAAGCACTGAAGTGGTGGGATACTGTGATGCGGATTGGGCTGGTGATAGAGCAGACAGGAGATCAACCACAGGCTATTGCACATTCATTGGAGGCAACTTGGTGACTTGGAAGAGTAAGAAGCAGAAGGTGGTGTCTTGCTCAAGTGCAGAAGCTGAGTATAGAGCTATGCTGAAGCTCACCAACGAGTTAGTATGGATCAAAGGCATCTTGAAGCATTTGGAGATTGATCAAGCCACGCCAATGACCATGCATTGTGACAACCAAGCAGCTATCCACATAGCCTCCAACTCGGTGTTCCATGAGAGAACCAAGCACATTGAAGTTGATTGCCACAAGGTGAGGCAGATGATCATCTTAGGAGTCATCTTGCCATGCTACACAAGAAGTGAAGATCAGTTAGCGGATGTGTTCACCAAGGCTGCAAGGCAGAAGACAATGGAGTCCATTCACATACGGCTGGGCCTCATTGATCTTGGGAAGAGAAGGAGCTGATCCCCTTGTATTAAAGTGAAGCAAGACAAGGAGATGTGAAGGCCAAACAAAGGAAGTGAAGGCCAAGCATCTCCACATCAAACTAAAGAAGAAGAAGCTATCCTAGCCATGAACAAGCCTCAAGAGAGTGATGACACGGCCAAGACAATGAAAAGATGATCAAGGCGTGTGTGCAAGAAGAGAAGGAGGCTGTAGAGTCATGAAGTGTGTTGCAAGTATTCAAGACTTGTGCAACAAGGAAAGGAGCCAACAAATGAAACAAGAAGCAAGCCATTATGGATTCAAGGCAAGTAGAAGAAAAGATGCTGCATTGACTTGAAATGGAAGTTGGTTCATTCAGACTTGATCCACAAGCTACCATCTTGACCTAACTTACCTTGCAAGGCAAGAATGAAGTTGTATAGAATTAATATGGACGTGGGGAAGGTCTGAGAAGTCAAGGAAACATGTTTGAATTTAAATATGAAAGGCTGGTTTCCTTGTGAAGAGAAAAGTCACATGGGTGCATAAGAAAGGGAGCTGGGCTGTCACTATCAACCTAAGGAGGCTGTGCCTCTCCTCCTGTCCCTTTCTACTCTTCCTGGACGTGCCATACATTGGCTGTATCTCCTTTGGCATGTTCTGGTTCCCTACAGAATTATTTGTTTATGTTTTCATGTTTTAATAATTGTTTAGTCTTGTGTATTGCCTATTTAAAGGCTTCTCCATCACTTGTAATAATTATCCAGTATCAATACAAGTTCTCTTAGTCTAATTTCGTGGCTCTCTCTCCCTTGCTTGTGTCTAAACAATATTCACAATGTAAGGAGTTTAGAGTTATGGTTTAGAGGCTGCCTTAACTCTCTTTCTCTTAAGGCAGCCTAATACTTGTAAAACTCACTCTAAACTCTTCTTTATCTTCTCTTAAACTCTAGCTTACTGATTCTATTTCCTATTCTCCTTAAGTGAACAAACTGAAAGTGTTGTGTCACTTCTCAAGGAATAGATTCAAACTAGAGTCTTTAATCTGTTCTTAGTTTAATTCTAATTATTGTATCAATCTCACAGCCACTTAATCTCTCTAGATTCAGATGGTTGTGTAGATTATTTTGCTGAGAGGATTCAATCACAAGTTGATTGTCTCTTCCATTCTTAAAGAGTGAGTTCATGTTCTTAGCTATTCTCAGCTTTTCCAACATGGTATCAGAGCTTTGTTGCTCTTCTTGGGCTGAACTCACTTCTTTTGTCAATTTCTTCATCTGAATCTCTCTCTCTTTCTCCTTTAAATTCGTTTTTGATGAGCTGTGTGGCTGGGATTCAAAACTTGGACAGTAGAGAGTGTAGATGAAGTATGTATTCAAAATCTGTGAGTTTCTTTAAGATGCAAGGCTTTAATGTTTTTTTTTTAATCAATGACTCTCGCCTTTATCTCCTCATTGTTTAATCCTTTGGATGAAAGATTAAAAATCTGTTCATGTCAGCTTGAGGGAGGGAGAAAAGATTAAACTTGTATCTTGAAGAACTCTTAAAAAAAAAAAAAAAAAATCGATTTCAAAAATATTTTGTGTTCTTCATCTTGTCTAATGATTTCTTTAAAGAAGACAAGATGGAGTTCTGTTTTGGTTTCTTCTCTCCCATGTGTAAGCTGTGGTTCTGATCTTGAGTTGGGATCCTAATCCAAGGCTAAGGGAGGGAAATGAAACAAAAGACTTCATCTGTTTTGTGCTTTAAAAACAGTTTTAAAAGATGAAGTTCTTGCTGGTTTTGTCTCAAACATAATCATCCTTTTCTACCCTTTGTCTCTTAATATTTTCAAACTTGGTAAAAGACTTTATGTCTAATGAAACCAATGCTTGAGGGAGGGAGAAAGATTGATGATGATTTGAAGAAAATTGATTTGTAAGAGCATTTGAATTTCAGATTTAAAGAAATGCTCTTTGAAAGGATTTAAAAAAAAAAAAAAATCTTAAAATGTTTTGAACAGATTCTTGAGTAATCTGATTTCGAAAATGCTTTAAAAATGTGTTAACTGGTGGGATGTTCATGCCTCACCAGCATTGTGATCAGCCATGAAGCTTGAAGGCCATGGACTGCAATCTGCTTCCGCAAAACTCTCATTCTCCACCATACTCTCATTCTCCACCATACTCTTACCATACTCTTACTCTCCATTATTCTCTAATATTCTCTCATACTTCTGTTACTTATTCTCAAATACTCTGGTTACTTATTCTCTGGTACTTTATTCTCTCCATCACTCACTAATTTTGTGCTTTGAATCTGTCCATACTCAACAGGTTCTAATTTTAAGAATGGTGATTGGTGTTTGTGCTTGGTTGTCTCAAGAAGACAATGCAAGTTCGGTTGATCTAGAGCAGCATCAGAAGCAAGCTTTGGGGGTTAGAACCAATGGCCTCAGATTCATGGACCCAAGACAAGAAGATCTTGAGGAGAAGTGGCTGTAGGAAAGTGATGAATCAACTCACCAGCAAGATGTTAGCTAAGGGTCAGTAAGCTTCATGTGAAGCATCAAGAAGAAAGAGGTGTTGCACAAGTTCAAATCATGGCGTCAACACCCTAAGCAATCAGTTCAGATCATGGCTCAAGCCATGAGTCCTTTTGGCGGTTCAAAGACAAGTTCAAGCCGCATTCAGATCATAGATCAAAGAAGCTTCAAGCTCACTTCAAATAAAGCCAAGGTCATAGCTATCCATTGCACCGTGAAGGCTATACTCTTTTTGTCCTCATCATGGTTTTATCCCAAGTGGTTTTACATGGTGAGGTTTTTAATGAGGTAGTCATTTGCGTGTTGCAAGCTTGGCCTTTGGAACCAATGGCTTCCAAAGCCCAACCTTGAGGGAGGGTATTAAAGTGAAGCAAGACAAGGAGATGTGAAGGCCAAACAAAGGAAGTGAAGGCCAAGCATCTCCACATCAAACTAAAGAAGAAGAAGCTATCCAAGCCATGAACAAGCCTCAAGAGAGTGATGACACGGCCAAGACAATGAAAAGATGATCAAGGCGTGTGTGCAAGAAGAGAAGGAGGCTGTAGAGTCATGAAGTGTGTTGCAAGTATTCAAGACTTGTGCAACAAGGAAAGGAGCCAACAAATGAAACAAGAAGCAAGCCATTATGGATTCAAGGCAAGTAGAAGAAAAGATGCTGCATTGACTTGAAATGGAAGTTGGTTCATTCAGACTTGATCCACAAGCTACCATCTTGACCTAACTTACCTTGCAAGGCAAGAATGAAGTTGTATAGAATTAATATGGACGTGGGGAAGGTCTGAGAAGTCAAGGAAACATGTTTGAATTTAAATATGAAAGGCTGGTTTCCTTGTGAAGAGAAAAGTCACATGGGTGCATAAGAAAGGGAGCTGGGCTGTCACTATCAACCTAAGGAGGCTGTGCCTCTCCTCCTGTCCCTTTCTACTCTTCCTGGACGTGCCATACATTGGCTGTATCTCCTTTGGCATGTTCTGGTTCCCTACAGAATTATTTGTTTATGTTTTCATGTTTTAATAATTGTTTAGTCTTGTGTATTGCCTATTTAAAGGCTTCTCCATCACTTGTAATAATTATCCAGTATCAATACAAGTTCTCTTAGTCTAATTTCGTGGCTCTCTCTCCCTTGCTTGTGTCTAAACAATATTCACAATGTAAGGAGTTTAGAGTTATGGTTTAGAGGCTGCCTTAACTCTCTTTCTCTTAAGGCAGCCTAATACTTGTAAAACTCACTCTAAACTCTTCTTTATCTTCTCTTAAACTCTAGCTTACTGATTCTATTTCCTATTCTCCTTAAGTGAACAAACTGAAAGTGTTGTGTCACTTCTCAAGGAATAGATTCAAACTAGAGTCTTTAATCTGTTCTTAGTTTAATTCTAATTATTGTATCAATCTCACAGCCACTTAATCTCTCTAGATTCAGATGGTTGTGTAGATTATTTTGCTGAGAGGATTCAATCACAAGTTGATTGTCTCTTCCATTCTTAAAGAGTGAGTTCATGTTCTTAGCTATTCTCAGCTTTTCCAACACCTTGGCTGTGAGGTCTTTACTCTTTTTCCCTTATCAAGGTTTTATCCCAATGGGTTTTCCTTGGTAAGGTTTTTAATGAGGAAGATCTCATAGCTATCCAAGCTTAGGCTTTCACAAAGCTAAGCTTGAGGGGGAGTGTTGAGTTGAGTTGATTATATTGGTATGGAGAGAAGAGGAGTTGAAGAGGAGAAGAGATGGAGAAGCTTAGGGGGTTTGGGTGTGAATGGTACGGACGTCCGTACAAGGCCGTACATGGCCGTACCGTCCGTACCAAAGGCCTCGACCAAAACTTACCCAACTCGACCAAGTGAAACGGTAACAAGGGAGTGTTACCTTGGGGACTTAAGGAGAAGGGATTAGACCGTTGAGTGGATAAGGGAAGAGCGTGCCAGGCTGGAACAGGCTGTAAAGAGGCAAAGCGTGTGAGCCTTACCATCCAATCATCCGGAAAGCAACCTTGACTCTACATGCTTCAATAGTGCCCATTTCGCCTCTTGTAAACCCTAATGTCTTCTATATAAATATGTAACCTCACTCATTAATAAAATCAGTCAGTTCGAGTCTCTCTAATCTCTTAGACTATGGTTTTCTCTTAGACACTAAACGGCTCTTCCTAGTCTCTTAATCTTTCACAAACTTCTCTTAATCACTTCCTAAACACTCTTTTTACTCTAATCACTCTAAAGATCTCTTAATCTCATACTCTTTGCCCATCTCCACTAGACTGAGCACCACTCTCTACTTCCTGTGTCACCTCTTGATTATGCTGGCCTGAATTTTCTTGATTTTGCACTTGCTCATGAGATTCAGTTCCATTCCCCCTCTCATGATCAAGAGGAGTTGTTCTTTCAGCTTCACTAGTCGGATTGGAAGACTCTCTTCTTCCAGATTCCTGATCCTGGGATAACCCTATCCCTAGCTTCTCCAACAGCACCCTAAGTGTTGTTGCTCTATCAGATGGAGCTTGAGACAAATCCTTCAGATTTTCCCACTCCTTTTCTTCATAATACCCTTTTGATTCAATAAACTTCACTTCTCTAGATACCATCACTCTCCTTGCTTCAGGATCATAGCACTTGTATCCCTTCTGAGTGATAGAGTATCCAATGAACATAGCCTTAGTACTCTTTACCTCCAGCTTGTTTCTATGTTCTCCTGGAGTCATGACATAGCATACACACCCAAATACTCGTAGGTGATCAATAAAAGGCTTGCTCTTATTCAGCACCTCAAATGGAGACAGATTCTTCAGTATCTTGGTTGGGACCCGGTTGATGAGATAGCAAGCAGTCTGTACAGCATCTCCCCAAAAACGTTTTGGGACATTTGCATGAAACATCATCGACCTAGAAACCTCCATCAAGTGCCTATTCTTCCTCTCAGCTACACCATTCTACTGTGGTGTGTAGGGACAACTGGTTTGATGCACAATCCCATGCTTGGCTAGATGACTCTTGAAGGCATTGCTGATGTATTCACCTCTGTTGTCTGATCTCAGTACCTTCACAGTAGCATTGTATTGATTAGATACATATGCTTGGAAGTTCATAAAAGCTTCTAGCACCCTATCTTTAGATGGAAGCAATGTGAGCCATGTATACTTAGACTTCTCATCAATGAATGTCACAAAGTATTTATGGCTGTCTCTAGACATGCATGGAGCGGTCCACACATCCGAGTGAACTAGATCAAAGCAATGCTCATAAGTAGTCTCAGATGTTGGGAAAACAGTCCTACAATGCTTTCCTAATATGCATGCTTCACAATCCAGGTGATTGAATGACATATTAGGGATTATCAATTCAATGGCACGAGCATGAGGATGTCCTAATCTAGCATGCCAAGTAATACTATCAATCTTCTCAGCAGTACTACTCAAGCAAATAGAATCAAAGGGATTAGAGGTCTTAGCCAAGTCGAGGTGGTATAGCTGGTTCTTGCTGTCTCCTCTGCCAATGACTCTCCCAGTCTTCAAATCTTGAAACTCAACTTCATCAGGTCTGAATACTACTTGACAACCAAGATCAATGGTAGCTTTCTTCACAGATAATAGATTTGAAGTGAACTTAGGCATGTAGAAGGCAGCCGTGTCCTTCTCAAACAGTTTGAGCTTTCCCACTCCTTCTATTGGGATCATGGCACCATTAGCTATCATAACACTCCCTGTTGCAGCCTTGATCTCACTTATAAGCCTCCTATCACTGATCATATGATGACTTGCTCCAGAATCAATCACAATGGGTTTAGAAGCTCCGGATTGTATAGCATGCTTCTTGCTTGCTGCTAAGGCTTGTCCATGTTCCATGAACATTCTCCATTCCTTCCTGGTGATGCGATCATCAGCTCCACTCCCTTTCTTCTGCTCTTTTAACACCCCACTGTCTTCTACTGATTCCCCCATGTAGGTGTTAAGATGAGGAGATGAGGAGATGAAGAGTTGATACATGGATAGAGGAAGGGAGTTGGAGCAGGCAGTAACTTTGGAGATTTACCACAGTAACTTTATTGTTACTGTGGTAACTGAGGTAAAAGACTTGGGAAGTTACCTTGCATCCATTTGGAGAGTGAAACACGCCAGGATGAGTCTGGATAAGCAAGGAGGAGTTTGGATAAGGTCTGGTCAAGGCTAGAGAGCTTTAGACAGGCTGGCACCAGCTTGAAAGCTAAAGCAAGATTCCCAAGCATGTGAGGAACCTTATTGGCTAGTTTGAATCAAGCATCTTTGACTACACATGCCTCTTATCCTAGCTAGACTGAACCTGGACGAAATTATGTATCCCTAATCTATATGTGTTGTAAACTCTCTCATTAATCAATCTAATGGAGTTTTGAGCCTCTCTCTCTATTCTCTCACTAAAATCTCTTAATCTCTTTAATCTTTCATCTGATTATCCCTGATTAGTTGAATCATGCTCTAATACACAAAAGTGTATATGGTATCAGAGCCAGGTTGCGCAAAGTGGGAGAGTGTGATTCCTTTTTCTTAAAAATCTTGAGTGTTCTTGAGTGTTCTTGGTGTTCTTAACTTCTGGGTTTCATTATCTTGGTGGCGTGAGAGGTTCTGGTGAATCCAAATCATCTCAACATGGAAATGGAGCACAGACCTGAGTCAACTGTGAAGACTGAAGAGGAGAGGCATGGCGAGTGGTCAAGGTGGGCCAAAAGAGCTTTGGAAAGCTGTGGGTTATGGAGTAGTCATGGAAAGGGGAAACCTTTCATGGAAATGGCTACTGAAGAAGGTCAGACAAGAGGTCTGAAGCTGGGAAATGAAGTTGTTCAAGGAAACACTACAAAGAGTGAGATTGAAGCAACTTTAGGCAAGTCCAAGCTTGTGAGAGTCGTTGAGGACAGAGGGGTGATCCGCGGCTTGAGACAAGGAAAGGATGAGTGTTATCAGCTTGTGGGAAGGCTGAGAGAAGTATGGTCAGAGCTAGATGTGGTGAAGACACACACATCAAATCCGAGATGGTGTCAAGAAAGGAGGAAGCAAGATGTGATCTTCAGCTTCCTTATGGAAGAGGTATGTGAGCTTGTTAAATATACTTGTGATGTGTGGGAAATGAACAGGAAGCCAGAAAGATGGAAGGGAGGTACAAGCTGTAAGAGGGGAAGGTTGAGAAAACTTTCTAAGGAGTGGTTAATGAAGAGAAGGGCATGGAGAAAGGATAGCGAGTCTGAGCACTTGAGTGACAGGATGAGTGTGATCTTGAAGAGAATCAAGGATGTACTTCAGCAGATGGTTATAGGAGAGTGTTCATACTCAGCTTACATGGGAGAAACAGTAGGAGACAGTGCGGATATGAGAGGAATGGATACCAAGAGGGCAGATGAGTGTGTGACAAAGAAGGAATGGGATGAGTTGGTTAAGCATGTGTATGCTTTGGCTACGACCCGGAGTCTGGGTGCTCCTGCCAAAGCATCCACATCTAAACCCATCATCATTGACTCTGGAGCAACACACCACATGATCAGTGACAAGAGACTAATCAGTGAGGTTAAAGCAGCAACAGGGAGTGTCATGATAGCCAATGGTACCAGGATCCCAATAGAAGGAGTGGGAAACCTCAAGCTGTTTGAGAAGAACTCCACTGCCTTCTACCTACCTCAGTTTACATCCAATCTAATCTCAGTTAAGAAGGCTACAGTTGATCTGGATTGTCAAGTGGTTTTCAGACCAAATGAAGTTGAGTTCCAGGATTTGAAGACTGGAAGAGTTATTGGCAGAGGAGACAGCAAGCATCAGCTCTATCATCTCCAAACAACTGAGGCGCCTAGTCCTGTGGAGTCTGTGTGTTTAAGCAGCACAACGGATAGGTGTGATAATCTCACATGGCATGCAAGGCTGGGACATCCTCATGCCAAGGCAATTGAACTGATTCTACCAAGTATGGCGTTCAATCACTTGGAGTGTGAAGCTTGTATACTTGGAAAGCACTGTAGAACTGTCTTCCCAACATCAGAAACCAGATATGAGAATTGCTTTGATCTGGTGCATTCAGACGTGTGGACAGCTCCCTGTATGTCTAGAGACAGCCATAAGTACTTTGTGACTTTCATTGATGAGAAGTCCAAGTACACATGGATCACCATGATTCCCTCCAAAGACAGAGTCCTAGAAGCCTTCATGAACTTCCAAGCATATGTTACTAACCAGTACAATGCCACTGTGAAGATTCTGAGGTCTGATAATGGAGGAGAATACACTAGCAATGCTTTCAAGAGTCATCTTGCAAAGCATGGGATTGTGCAACAAACTAGCTGCCCTTACACACCACAACAAAATGGGGTGGCTGAGAGGAAGAACAGACATTTGATGGAGGTTGCGAGATCAATAATGTTCCACATGAATGTCCCTAAGAGGTTTTGGAGTGATGCTGTTCAGACTGCTTGCTATCTCATCAATAGAGTGCCAACCCGTGTATTGAAGAAACTGTCTCCCTTTGAAGTATTAAACAAGGCCAAGCCACACATTGATCATTTGAGAGTCTTTGGGTGCTTATGTTATGTGATGATTCCCGGAGAAAGAAGGAACAAGCTAGAAGCAAAGAGTACTAAAGCTATGTTCATTGGGTACTCAATCACTCAGAAAGGCTACAAATGTTATGATCCAATAACTAGGAGGGTTATGGTATCTAGAGAAGTGAAGTTTGTTGAGTCTAAAGGGTATTATGAGGAGAAGAAATGGGAAGACCTAGAGGATCTGTCCCGAGCTCCATCAGAGAAGGCAACAACATTGAGGGTGTTGTTGGAGAGGCTAGGGATAGGATTATCCCAAGATCAGGAACCAGGAAGAACAGGACCTTCTAATCAAGCTGGAGAAGCTGGAGGAACAACTCCTCTTGATCATGAGAGGGGGAATGGATCTGAATCAGGGGAGCAGGAGCATAACCAAGAGGATTCAGGTCAGCATGATCAGGAGGAGACACATGAAGTAGAGAGTGGAGCTCAGTCAGGTGGAAATGAGCAGGGAGAACCTACTGGAAATGAGCAGGGAGAACCTACTGGTTTAAGAGAGGAAGCACAAGAGAATGTTCAGGCTGAAGAACAGGTTGAGACCTTGCGGAGGAGCACAAGGATAAGGAGGGATCCTTCCAACTGGGTAAACACGAGAGTGTACTACAATGCCCAGGCTGTGGAGCATCCCTCTCAAGCTGTGTGTTCCTTTGCTGAGTTTCCAGAAGAGCACATGGTGTTTATGTGTAACTTGGATGAGAATGAGATACCAAGATCTTATGAAGAAGCTATGAAGCACAAGGTTTGGAGAGATTCAGTAGGAGATGAAAGGGATGCAATGATCAGGAATGATACTTGGTATGAGAGTGAGTTACCTAAAGGGAAGAAGGCAGTTTCAAGCAGATGGATCTTCACCATCAAGTACCTTGCAAATGGGGAGATAGATAGGCGCAAGACTAGGCTGGTTGCAAGAGGATTTACACAAACTTATGGGGAAGATTACATTGATACTTTTGCACCAGTGGCCAAGCTTCACACAATTCGAATTGTCTTATCTATTGCAACAAACTTGGAGTGGGATTTGTGGCAAATGGATGTGAAGAATGCTTTCTTGCAAGGTGAACTTGAAGATGAAGTATACATGCATCCACCTCCTGGTCTTGAGCATCTAGTAAAGCCAGGGAATGTTTTGAGATTGAAGAAAGCAATATATGGGTTGAAACAGTCACCTAGAGCTTGGTACAGGAAGCTGAGTACAACACTCAATGGGAGAGGCTTTAGGAAGTCTGAACTAGATCACACTCTCTTCACCTTGACAGGACCTTCAGGGAGCATTGTGATTCTAGTGTATGTGGATGATTTGATTATCACAGGAAGTGATAAGGCAGGGATTCAGGCTACTAAGGAGTTTCTCAAATCTGTGTTTGACATCAAGGATTTGGGAGAGATGAAGTATTTTCTGGGCATTGAGATATGCAGATCAAAGGAGGGTTTGTTTATGTCTCAAAGGAAGTATACTATGGATATGTTGAAGGAGACTGATGTGCTTGGAGGAAAGATAGCTAAGACACCCCTTGAGGAGGGATATAAAGTTCTGCGTGAGGGGGAGGTTGAAGAGAAGCAGCTGTTTGAAGATCCTAAGCTATACAGGAAGATGGTTGGTAAGCTGATCTACTTGACCATCACCAGACCAGATATATGTTTTGCTGTGAACCAAGTGAGTCAGCATATGCAGGCGCCAAAGGTCCATCACTGGAAGATGGTTGATAGGATACTGAGGTATCTGAGTGGGACGACTGGACAAGGAGTTTGGATGGGTTGTAATGGCAGTACAGAAGTGGTTGGGTATTGTGATGCTGATTGGGCAGGAGATAGAGTGGACAGGAGATCAACTACTGGGTATTGTACATTCATTGGAGGAAACTTGGTTACTTGGAAGAGTAAGAAGCAGAAGGTTATCTCTTGTTCAAGTGCTGAAGCTGAGTATAGAGCCATGTGAAGCTGACAAACGAGTTGGTGTGGATCAAGGGGATCTTGAAGCACTAGAGATTGAGCAGAGTACTCCTATGACTATGCATTGTGACAATCAAGCAGCTATCCACATTGCCTCCAACTCAGTGTTTCATGAGAGAACAAAGCACATAGAGGTGGATTGCCATAAGGTGAGGCAGATGATTATCTTAGGAGTGATTCTGCCATGTTATACAAGAAGTGATTTGCAGATGTGTTTACTAAGGCAGCGAGATTGAAGACAATGGAGTCCATACTATCCAGGCTTGGACTCATTGATCTTACTCCCAGGAGCTGAGCCCCTTAACCATGGAGTCTCCACTCTTTTTCCCTCATCAAAGTTTTATCCCAATGGGTTTTCTTTGGTGAGGTTTTTAATGAGGGAGGTCTTCATGGTTTCCAAGCTTGACTTGTTCCACATGGTCAAGCTTGAGGGGGAGTGTTAGATGAGGAGTGAGGAGATGAAGAGTTGATACATGGATAGAGGAAGGGATTTGGAGCAGGCAGTAACTTTGGAGATTTACCACAGTAACTTTATTGTTACTGTGGTAACTGAGGTAAAAGACTTGGGAAGTTACCTTGCATCCATTTGGAGAGTGAAACACGCCAGGATGAGTCTGGATAAGCAAGGAGGAGTTTGGATAAGGTCTGGTCAAGGCTAGAGAGCTTTAGACAGGCTGGCACCAGCTTGAAAGCTAAAGCAAGATTCCCAAGCATGTGAGGAACCTTATTGGCTAGTTTGAATCAAGCATCTTTGACTACACATGCCTCTTATCCTAGCTAGACTGAACCTGGACGAATTATGTATCCCTAATCTATATGTGTTGTAAACTCTCTCATTAATCAATCTAATGGAGTTTTGAGCCTCTCTCTCTATTCTCTCACTAAAATCTCTTAATCTCTTTAATCTTCTCATCTGATTATCCCTGATTAGTTGAATCATGCTCTAATACACAAAAGTGTAGTATAGGTGAGTAGAAAACTCTCCCACACTCTCTGGATACCCTTTTTCCTATGTTGATAGAGCTTTGGTCGATTCTGCACCTCCTCTCTTCCCGGAAGCCCTCACCCTACTCCCGGTTGAGCGCCATGAGCCTCACTCCTACTCATGGTTAGCTTCTGGAGCTCTCACTCCTACTCCCAGTTGTGTTTCCAGGAGCTCTCACTCATACTCATGTTAGCCTCTATCATCTCTCATCATCTCTACTACCTTCTATAAGCACACAGATCTCTTTCATTCAGGAAGATGTTTCCCCCTCTTAGAACCATCTCCACCAGCCACCCATAGGATGATCTCATGCTCGCCAAGACTGCAAGACCATTCTTGCTCTTGTTTAGCCTCCCCATCCCACAGGGATCTCAACCCTTGTAGTTCAACCCACAAGTGTTTGTAGTTCCTCACATGGTTATTGATTCTTCTCTCCTGTTTAACTCCACTGATACCTTCTTGACTTCATACACTCTCTAAGATTGATGGTCGCATAACATCTTCATCTCTCAAGCAGTGTACTTTCTCAAGACTCTAAAGCAATGTTCCCACTTGTTCTTTGCTGTC
>NW_026014820.1:0-48118 GCF_020379485.1 Brassica napus
CTATCTAGATGCTTATAGCTACTGTGAAACAGCCAGGAGCTGTGGGATACTCTACAGAAAGTGTATGGAAACACTTCTAACTTGAACCGAGTGTTTGAAGTCAAGAAGGCAATCAATGGGTTAACTCAAGATGACACGGAGTTCACTAAGCACTTGGGAAGGTTCAGGTCTCTTTGGTCTGAGTTGGAGATGCTGAGGCCAAGCACGGTTGATCCAGAGCTTCTAAATGAGAGACGTGAGCAGGACAAGGTCTTTGGGTTGCTGCTCACGTTGAATGCAAGTTACAGTGGTCTCATCCAGCACATGCTATGGTCTGAGAAGCTGCCTGACCTTGAAGAGGTGTGTGCTAAGATACAGAAGGAGCAGGGCTCAATGGGTTTGTTTGGAGGCAAGGGAGACTTATCTCTCGCAAATGCTGTGCAACCTGACCGGGAAGAGCCTCCACAAGCCACAAAGCTGGTTACAACAAGTATGAGGATAGGAAGTTCAATGGGAATGTGATCATTGCAAGAAGCATGGACACAAGAAGAGTCAGTGCTGGATACTCCATCCCCACTTGAAGCCGGCTAAGTTCATGAAGGAGAGAGAGGCAAAAGCTCACATGACTGAAGGATCAAGCGGAGCAGGGCCATCTAACCGAGGAGCTGAAGTGGAGAACCGTGAAGGAGAGATGGAAAGGCTTTGGTGACCTATACTGGAGCTATCAACCCCCGAGGCAATGATCAAGACTTCATCAGGAGATCCGAGATGGATGCACTCATCAAAATGCTCAAGGATAATGGTAACATTCATGGGTATTCATTTGGTGCTTCTATGATTGCTAGAACTATAGAAATGACTCCTAATGTGGCTGAGATTGCTAGGATTGATAGTAAGACTGGAATTGAGCATTGCATTGATAGAAATGCTAGGATGAATGCATATAGATCACAAATTAGCATCTGCCATAGTGCTAGCAATACATCCAAACCATTGATTATAGATTCAGGTGCATCTCATCATATGATTAGTGACACCAACCTGATTAAGGATATAGAACCTACTAATGGATGTGTGATGATTGCAAATGGGGATAAGATACCTATTAAGGGAATAGGAAACTTAAAGCTATTTGATAAGACACTAGAGCATTTTACATTCCGAATTCACATCAAACCTACTTTCAGTTAAGAAATGCACTACTGATTTGAATTGCAATGTTATATTCAGTCCTAATGATGTGAAGTTTCAGGATATTGAGAGCAGCCATTGATTGGAAAAGGAGTTACAAAGGGAGACTTATACATGCTTGAGAAGCTTGATCCTGTTTCCAATTATAACTGCTCATTTACTTCTGCTTCTAGTTTGAATAAAAATGCATTGTGGCATGCTAGATTAGGTCATCCCCATGAGAGGGCTTTAAACTTGATGTTACCAGGTGTGGTTTTTGAAAATAATAAGTGTGAGGCTTGCATTTTAGGCAAGCATTGTAAGAATGTGTTTCCAAGAAGATCTACTGTTTATGAAAGTTGCTTTGATTTGATTCATACTGATGTGTGGACTGCACCTAGTTTTTCTAGAGATAATCATAAGTATTTTGTCACATTCATTGATGAAAAATCTAAATACACCTAGTTAACACTCATTCCATCAAAAGATAGGGTGATAGATGCATTCAAGAACTTTCAAGCTTATGTGACTAACCATTATCATGCTAGGATTAAAATTTTGAGATCAGATAATGGAGGAGAGTACACAAGCTATGCGTTCAAGAGTCATCTAGATCACCATGGAATCCTTCATCAAACAAGCTGTCCCTACACACCACAACAGAATGGTGTAGCTGAGAGGAAGAACAGGCACTTGATGGAAGTGGCTCGGTCACTGATGTTCCAAGCTAATGTACCTAAGAGATTCTGGAGTGATGCTGTATCCACTGCGTGCTATCTAATCAACAGGATGCCTACAAAGGTGTTGAAGGATCAAGCACCATTTGAAGTTCTGAACAAGCGCAAGCCATCCTTAAAAAACATGAGAGTGTTTGGATGCTTATGCTATGTTCTAGTACCAGGAGAGTTGAGGAACAAGCTAGAAGCAAGAAGCAGAAAGGCAATGTTCATTGGCTACTCAACAACTCAAAAAGGATATAAGTGTTATGATCCAGAAGCTAGAAGGGTGCTTGTATCTAGAGATGTGAAGTTCATTGAAGAAAGAGGATACTATGAGGAGAAGAATCAAGAAGATTTGAAGGATCTCACATCAGATAAGGCTGGAGTCTTAAGAATCATTTTGGAAGGTCTTGGTATCAAGATGAACCAGGATCAATCCACAAGAAGTGGAAGACAAGAAGAGAGCTCAACTACACCAAGTGGAGCTGCTCAAACACCTCACCTTGATCATGAGGGGGGAAGTGAACCTGAAACTCAAGAAAATGGCCAAGAAGGAGTCGGCTTGAGTGAAAAAGGAGAAGAGTTCAACTCAGGTTCTCATCATCAAGGTGAGCAAGACCAAGAGGAAGAACATCAGAGTGAAGCACAAGAACCGCATACACAAGCTGAGCCGGTTCAGAGCAAGAACAACCAGTATTGAGGAGAAGCACAAGGCTGAGAAAGGATCCTTCCTCTTGGGTAAACACGCGAGTGTACTACAATGCCCAAGCTGTGGAGCATCCTTCTCAAGTTGTGTGTTCCTTTGCTCAATACCCTGAAGAACATTGTGCCTTCATGGTTAACTTGGATGAGAATACATCCCAAGAAGCTATGAAGAAGCAATCATGGATAAAGAATGGAAGGAGTCAGTTGGAGCTGAGGCAGAAGCTATGATCAAGAATGACATGGTATGAGAGTGAGTTACCAAAAGGGAAGAAGGCTGTGACTAGTAGATGGATATTCACAATCAAGTATAAGGCTGATGGAAAGATTGAGAGGAAGAAGTCAAGGCTAGTTGCAAGAGGTTTCACTCAAACTTATGGAGAAGATTACATAGAAACCTTTGCACCAGTAGCTAAACTACACACAATCCGGATTGTATTAAGCTTGGCTGTGAATCTTGGATGGGGTTATGGCAAATGGATGTGAAGAATGCCTTTCTACAAGGTGAACTTGAGGATGAAGTGTATATGCATCCACCTCCAGGCCTTGAACACTTAGTGAAGAGAGGGAATGTGTTGAGATTGAAGAAAGCTATCTATGGGCTGAAGCAATCACCAAGAGCTTGGTACAACAAGCTGAGCACTACTCTCAATGGCCGAGGCTTCAAGAAGTCTGAACTAGATCACACTCTCTTCACACTCACGACTCCCTCAGGTATGATTGCACTCCTTGTGTATGTGGATGATATCATTATCACAGGAAGTGATAAGGAAGGTATCATAGCAACCAAGGAGTTCCTTAAATCCATGTTTGAGATTAAAGACTTGGGAGAAATGAAATACTTTCTTGGAATTGAGATATGTAGATCCAAGGAAGGTTTGTTCATGTCCCAAAGGAAGTATACACTTGATCTTTTGAAAGGTGCAGGTGCTTATGGAGGCAAGACAGCAAGGATGCCTATGGAGGATGGCTACAAAGTCCCACGAGAGGGGGAGATTGAAGACAGCAAACCTTATCAGGATCCTAAACTCTATAGAAAACTAGTTGGCAAATTGATTTATCTTACCATAACTAGACCTGACATTTGTTTTGCTGTGAATCAGGTGAGTCAACACATGCAAGTGCCTAAGGAGCATCACTGGCGCATGGTGGAGAGGATTTTGATGTATCTCAACGGCTCACCTGATCAAGGAGTATGGATGGGCTGCAATGGAAGCACTGAAGTGGTGGGATACTGTGATGCGGATTGGGCTGGTGATAGAGCAGACAGGAGATCAACCACAGGCTATTGCACATTCATTGGAGGCAACTTGGTGACTTGGAAGAGTAAGAAGCAGAAGGTGGTGTCTTGCTCAAGTGCAGAAGCTGAGTATAGAGCTATGCTGAAGCTGACCAACGAGCTGGTGTGGATCAAAGGCATCTTGAAGCATTTGGAGATTGATCAAGCCACGCCAATGACAATGCATTGTGATAACCAAGCTGCCATCCACATTGCCTCCAACTCGGTGTTCCATGAGAGAACCAAGCACATTGAAGTTGATTGTCACAAGGTGAGGCAGATGATCATCTTAGGAGTCATCTGCCATGCTACACAAGGAGTGAAGATCAGTTGGCTGATGTGTTCACCAAGGCTGCGAGACAGAAGACAATGGAGTCCATTCACATCAGGTTGGGCCTCATTGATCTTGGGAAGAGAAGGAGCTGATCCCCTTGGCTGTGAGGTCTTACTCTTTTTCCCTCATCAAGGTTTTGTCCCAATGGGTTTTCCTTGGTGAGGTTTTTAATGAGGAAGATCTCATGGCTGTCCAAGCTTAGACTTTCACAAAGCTAAGCTTGAGGGGGAGTGTTGGGATGTGCTGAGGTTATGAGAGGCATTGAGGAGTTAAGGAAAGAGGAAGCAAAGGAGTGAAAGGAAAGAGTGTTGAGCAATGGTACGGACATCATCCGTACACTGACCGTACAAGGTAAAAGGGAGGACGGTAACTTCACCGAGTAACTCACATGAACTGAGGTGAAGTTACACTCGACCAAAAGCTTATCCAGACGTTGGAGTGGATAAGAGAGGCGCGCATTGACAGCTAAGACAGGCTGGCAAAGACTGGAAAGGAAGTGCATCTTGACTTGGATCAGGAAGATGCTAATCGTGTGAAGCTTGTCATTGGCCGGTTCAAACAAAAGCAAAGGCTCTTCCCTTGACTCACATGCTTAGCTATCCTTATGTTTTCGAAAGCCCTAATGCTTAGGACTATATATATGTAACCTCAGTCATTAATAAAGATCAGACAGTTCTAAACAATCTTTTTCTTTACTCATTTCACTATGATTCTCCATTAGTCTCTATGTTGTCTCTTAATCTCTTATTCTCCTTCTATAATCCTTTCTAAACTCAGATAATCCTTTACATTCTAAAGTCATAGATAGCTGCTTGATTATCACAATGCATTGTCTTGGCGTTGCTTGAATAATCTCCAGATGCTTCAAAATCCCTTTTATCCACACTAGCTCATTTGTAAGCTTCAGCATTGCTCTATACTCGGCCTCAGCACTAGAACAAGACACTACCTTCTGCTTCTTACTCTTCCAAGTGACCAAGTTACCACCAAATGTACAATAGCCTGTGGTTGATCTTCTGTCTGCTCGGTCTCCAGCCCAATCTGCATCACAGTAGCCTACTACCTCAGTACTCTTGTTACAATCCCATCCATACTCCAAGACCAGTAGTTCCAGTCAGATACATCAAGATCCTTTCCACCATCTGCCAATGGTGCTCCTTAGGAACTTGCATGTGTTGACTGACCTGATTCACCGCAAAACACACATCAGGTCTAGTAATGGTAAGATAAATCAACTTCCCCACTAGCTTCCTATACAGCTTAGGATCATGGAATGGCTTGCTATCCTCAATCTCCCCCTCACGTGGAACCTTGTAACCATCCTCCATTGGCATCTTGGCTGTCTTTCCTCCATAGGCATCTGCTCCCTTCAAGAGATCAATCACATACTCTTCTTTGGGACATAAACAATCCTTCCTTGATCTGCATATCTCAATCCCAAGAAAATACTTCATTCCCCCAAGTCTTTAATCTCAAAGCTTGCCTTGAGATACTCCTTTGTAGCCTTGATGCCTTCCTTATCACTGCCTGTGATGATGATATCATCCACATACACAAGCAACACCACAATACCAGATGAGGTGGTTAGGGTAAAGAGAGTGTGATCCAATTCTGACTTTCTGAACCCTCTCCCATTCAGTGTAGTACTCAACTTGTTGTACCACGCCCTTGGAGACTGCTTGAGACCATATATAGCTTTCCTCAACCTCAACACATTACCCTTCTTTACTAGATGTTCAAGACCTGGTGGTGGATGCATGTATACTTCATCTTCCAACTCTCCTTGAGGAATGCATTCTTCTTCACATCCATTTGCCACAAATCCCACTCAAGATTCACAGCTAAAGATAATACAATCCTGATAGTATGAAGTTTAGCCACAGGAGCAAAGGTCTCAACATAGTCCTCACCATATGTCTGAGTAAATCCTCTTGCCACCAACCTAGACTTGCGCCTCTCTATTCTTCCATCAGGATGAAACTTGATTGTGAACACCCATTTACTAGTCACTGCCTTCTTCCTTTAGGAAGCTCACTCTCATACCACGTTTCATTCTTAATCATGGCTCCGGACTCATCAGCAACTGAATCTCTCCACTCCAAAGCTATAGCTTCTTCTTATTGTCCTTGGAATATAGCTCTCATCCAAGCTTACTGTGAAGGCTGTATGCTCGTCCGGAACTCTGCAAAGGAACACATAGCTTGAGAAGGATGCTCCACAGCCTGGGCATTGTAGTACACTCTCGTGTTTACCCAGTTGGAAGTATCTCTCTTCACCCTTGTGCTCCTCCTTAGCTCCTGAACTTGTTCTTCTTGTGGCTCTTGCCCATCTTCACTTGATTGAGCACCACTCTCATTGACCATTAGGATCTCTTCCCACTCTCCACTCTCATCTGAACCAGTAGACTCTCTTTGTTGAGTTGAGTTGATTATATTGGTATGGAGAGAAGAGGAGTTGAAGAGGAGAAAGATGGAGAAGCTTAGGGGTTTGGGTGTGAATGGTACGGACGTCCGTACAAGGCCGTACATGGCCGTACCGTCCGTACCAAAGGCCTCGACCAAAACTTACCCAACTCGACCAAGTGAAACGGTAACAAGGGAGTGTTACCTTGGGGACTTAAGGAGAAGGGATTAGACCGTTGAGTGGATAAGGGAAGAGCGTGCCAGGCTGGAACAGGCTGTAAAGAGGCAAAGCGTGTGAGCCTTACCATCCAATCATCCGGAAAGCAACCTTGACTCTACATGCTTCAATAGTGCCCATTTCGCCTCTTGTAAACCCTAATGTCTTCTATATAATATGTAACCTCACTCATTAATAAAATCAGTCAGTTCGAGTCTCTCTAATCTCTTAGACTATGGTTTTCTCTTAGACACTAAACGGCTCTTCTAGTCTCTTAATCTTTCACAAACTTCTCTTAATCACTTCCTAAACACTCTTTTTACTCTAATCACTCTAAAGATCTCTTAATCTCATATGGTATCAGAGCCAGGTTCATTTGAATCTGGGGTTTGATCTTTAGAGAGTTACAAGCTGAACGTCTTTGAAGCTACACGCGAGTAGTCTTGAAGGTGTTGAAGCTGTGGTTCGTTCTAGTTGAAGCTGTGCTACGTTCTGTGGTTTTGCGTGATTCTAGACTCAAGGTTGGTGTGTACAAGATCCAAGATACAAGTTTTCAAGTCAAGCAAAGATGGAACAGGGGATGAACATGAGGATGAAGGTAGCGGTTACTTTCAAAGGTAGCAACTACCTTGTGTGGTCTCGGATGGTGAAGACTGCGGTGGGAAGTAAGGGTTTGTGGGGGCACATCACAACAGGGGAGGCTCCGAAACTCATTACTCAGGGAGGAAATCAAGAAGAGGTCTCCAATGAAGCGGCTGTGGAGAAATGGCAACAAGAAGACATGCTGGTGATGACGGTTCTACACGCATCCTTGGACCCAGCTATCTTGGATGCCTACAGCTACTGTGAATCAGCCAAGGAGCTGTGGGACACGCTGAAGAAGGTGTATGGGAACATTTCCAACCTCAGCCGTGTGTTTGAAGTGAAGCTAGCGATCAACCGTCTGGCACAAGAGGACATGGAGTTCACTAAGCACTTGGGGAGGTTCAGGTCCTTATGGTCAGAGCTGGAGATGCTGAGGCCGAGCACAACTGATCCAGATCAGTTGAATGAGAGGCGCGAGCAAGACAAGGTCTTTGGTCTGCTTCTCACACTGAACCCGGCCTACACCCAGCTCATCCAGCACATGTTAAGGTCAGACAAGCTTCCGGACCTTGAGGAGGTGTGTGCACAAATCCAAAGGGAGCAGGGATCTATGGTTTGTTTGGAGGAAAGGGGGAGCTCTCTCTTGCCAATCAAGCAGCTCATGAGGATTCAACCGAGGCTCCACAAGCAAACAAGGCATCTCACGGGAAGTACGAGGACAGGAAGTTCAATGGCAACTGTGATCATTGCAAGAAGCATGGTCATAAGAAGAGCCAATGCTGGATACTGCACCCACACCTCAAGCCGGCCAAGTTCATGAAGGAGCGTGAGGGAAGGGCAAATGTGACTGAAGGTTCAAGTGGAGCTGGCACCAGCAAGATCAGTGAAGTGGATGGGCTTGGAGGCAATGATGGGAATGGGAAGTCTCTGGTGGCTTACACAGGCGCTTCAAGCTCCCGCAGCAATGATGACTACATCAAGAGATCAGACCTTGATGCCCTCTTCAAAATGCTAAAGGAAAACGGTAACACTTACGGTTATTCCTTTGGAGCTTCTATGATTGCATATAAGGATGATCACTTGATTAGAGAACTAGTAGAACGGTTAGAAGCTAGGAATGGGTATAGACATGCTTACATTGCTAGAACTGATAAGATGCATCCATCACTTAGTAATCTATGCCATAATGCTAAACGAGTAAGTAAACCATTGATTGTTGATTCTGGTGCATCACATCATATGATAAGTGATGAAAACTTGATTAAGGATATAGAACCTACACATGGTCATGTGATGATAGCAAATGGGGATAAGATACCCATTAGAGGAATAGGAAAGCTTAAGCTGTTTAACAAAGAATCTAGAGCTTTTTACATGCCTGAATTCACATCAAACCTATTATCAGTGAAGAAATGTACTAATGATTTACAATGCAATGTTATCTTTAGTCCTAATGATGTGAAGTTTCAGGATATTGAGAGCAGCAGATTGATTGGGAAAGGGGTGACTAAGGGAGATCTCTATATGCTTGAAGAACTCACTTCTGTTCCTGATTATAGTTGCTCGTTTACTTCTGCTTCTTTGTTGAATAAAAATGCATTGTGGCATGCTAGAGTAGGACACCCTCATGTTAAAGCTTTGAACTTAATGGTACCAGGTGTTGTGTTTGAGAACAAGGATTGTGAAGCTTGTATTTTAGGCAAGCATTGTAGAACTGTGTTTCAAAAGTCTACTACCGTTTATGATAATTGCTTTGATCTAATTCACTCTGATGTGTGGACTGCCCCTTGCTTATCTAGAGATAGTTATAAGTACTTTGTCACATTCATTGATGAAAAATCCAAATACACCTGGTTAACCTTAATTCAGACCAAAGATAGGGTACTTGATGCATTTAGGAACTTTCAAACTTATGTAACTAACCATTATCATGCTAAGATTAAAATTTTGAGATCAGATAATGGAGGGGAGTACACGAGTCATGCATTCAAGCAACACCTATCACAACATGGGATCCTACATCAAACAAGCTGTCCTTATACTCCACAGCAAAATGGAGTGGCTGAGAGGAAGAATAGGCATCTCATGGAAGTGGCAAGGTCACTTATGTTTCAGAGTAATGTTCCAAAGAGATTTTGGAGTGATGCGGTTGCCACTGCTTGTTACCTATAAACAGAACCCCAACCAAAGTTCTGAATGAGAAGGCTCCATTTGAAGTTCTGAACAGGTACAAGCCAGCTCTTGATTATTTGCGAGTCTTTGGGTGCCTATGCTTTGTACTCAAACCAGGAGAGATGATCAACAAGCTAGAAGCAAGGAGTACTAAGGCTGTGTTCATAGGATACTCAACTACACAGAAAGGATACAAATGCTATGATCCTATAGCAAGGAGAGTTCTTGTATCTAGAGATGTGAAGTTCTTGGAAGATAGAGGATACTATGAAGAAAAGAATCAAGAAGACCTGAAGGATTTAACATCAGACAAGGCCACCACCTTGCGGATCATTCTTGAAGGTCTTGGAATCAGTACATCCCAGGATCCAAGGAATCACGCAACTACACCTCCTGAAGTTGGTTCACCATCCCACCTTGATCATGAGGGAGGAGAGGAGCATGAGGAGCCTATGCAAGAGGCCAACCAAGATGAAGGAGGAGTAGAGAATGAAGGAGAAGAGAGCATAGGCTCGGATGGTCATGGACATGATCATGGTGTGACACAAACACCTTCTCAAAATGAAGTGGTAGAAGAACAACAGGAAGAAGAACCGGTTGTGCAGCCACTGAGAAGGAGTACAAGGATAAGGAAGGATCCTTCCAGTTGGGTAAACACGAGAGTGTACTACAATGCCCAAGCTGTGGAGCATCCTTCTCAAGCCGTGTGTTCCTTTACTCAATATCCAGAAGCACATTGCGCTTTCATGGTAAACTTGGATGAGAATCACATCCCAAGAAGCTATGAAGAAGCAATGAAAGATAAAGAATGGAAGGAATCAGTTGGAGATGAGGCAGGAGCAATGATCAAGAATGATACATGGTATGAAAGTGAGTTACCAAAAGGGAAGAAGGCTGTGACTAGTAGATGGATATTCACAATCAAGTACAAAGCGGATGGAAAGATTGAGAGGAAGAAGTCAAGGCTAGTTGCAAGAGGTTTCACTCAAACTTATGGAGAAGACTACATAGAAACCTTTGCACCAGTAGCTAAACTCCACACAATCCGGATTGTACTGAGCTTAGCTGTGAATCTTGGATGGGGGTTATGGCAAATGGATGTGAAGAATGCGTTTCTACAAGGTGAACTTGAGGATGAAGTGTATATGCATCCACCTCCAGGCCTTGAACACTTAGTGAAGAGTGGAAATGTGTTGAGGCTGAAGAAAGCCATCTATGGGCTGAAGCAATCACCAAGAGCTTGGTACAACAAGTTGAGTACTACTCTGAATGGCCGAGGCTTCAAGAAGTCTGAACTAGATCACACCCTCTTCACACTCACGACTCCCTCAGGTATGATTGCACTTCTTGTGTATGTTGATGATATCATTATCACAGGGAGTGATAAGGAAGGTATCATAGCAACCAAGGAGTTTCTTAAATCCATGTTTGAGATTAAAGACTTGGGAGAAATGAAATACTTTCTTGGAATTGAGATATGTAGATCCAAGGAAGGTTTGTTCATGTCCCAAAGGAAGTATACACTTGATCTTTTGAAAGGTGCAGGTGCTTATGGAGGCAAGACAGCAAGGATGCCTATGGAGGATGGCTACAAAGTCCCACGAGAGGGGGAGATTGAAGACAGCAAACCTTATCAGGATCCTAAACTCTATAGAAAACTAGTTGGCAAATTGATTTATCTCACTATAACTAGACCTGACATTTGTTTTGCTGTGAATCAGGTGAGTCAACACATGCAAGTACCTAAGGAACATCATTGGCGCATGGTGGAAAGGATCCTGATGTATCTCAACGGCTCACCTGATCAAGGAGTATGGATGGGCTGCAATGGAAGCACTGAAGTGGTGGGATACTGTGATGCGGATTGGGCTGGTGATAGAGCAGACAGGAGATCAACCACAGGCTATTGCACATTCATTGGAGGCAACTTGGTGACTTGGAAGAGTAAGAAGCAGAAGGTGGTGTCTTGCTCAAGTGCAGAAGCTGAGTATAGAGCTATGCTGAAGCTCACCAACGAGTTAGTATGGATCAAAGGCATCTTGAAGCATTTGGAGATTGATCAAGCCACGCCAATGACCATGCATTGTGACAACCAAGCAGCTATCCACATAGCCTCCAACTCGGTGTTCCATGAGAGAACCAAGCACATTGAAGTTGATTGCCACAAGGTGAGGCAGATGATCATCTTAGGAGTCATCTTGCCATGCTACACAAGAAGTGAAGATCAGTTAGCGGATGTGTTCACCAAGGCTGCAAGGCAGAAGACAATGGAGTCCATTCACATACGGCTGGGCCTCATTGATCTTGGGAAGAGAAGGAGCTGATCCCCTTGTATTAAAGTGAAGCAAGACAAGGAGATGTGAAGGCCAAACAAAGGAAGTGAAGGCCAAGCATCTCCACATCAAACTAAAGAAGAAGAAGCTATCCTAGCCATGAACAAGCCTCAAGAGAGTGATGACACGGCCAAGACAATGAAAAGATGATCAAGGCGTGTGTGCAAGAAGAGAAGGAGGCTGTAGAGTCATGAAGTGTGTTGCAAGTATTCAAGACTTGTGCAACAAGGAAAGGAGCCAACAAATGAAACAAGAAGCAAGCCATTATGGATTCAAGGCAAGTAGAAGAAAAGATGCTGCATTGACTTGAAATGGAAGTTGGTTCATTCAGACTTGATCCACAAGCTACCATCTTGACCTAACTTACCTTGCAAGGCAAGAATGAAGTTGTATAGAATTAATATGGACGTGGGGAAGGTCTGAGAAGTCAAGGAAACATGTTTGAATTTAAATATGAAAGGCTGGTTTCCTTGTGAAGAGAAAAGTCACATGGGTGCATAAGAAAGGGAGCTGGGCTGTCACTATCAACCTAAGGAGGCTGTGCCTCTCCTCCTGTCCCTTTCTACTCTTCCTGGACGTGCCATACATTGGCTGTATCTCCTTTGGCATGTTCTGGTTCCCTACAGAATTATTTGTTTATGTTTTCATGTTTTAATAATTGTTTAGTCTTGTGTATTGCCTATTTAAAGGCTTCTCCATCACTTGTAATAATTATCCAGTATCAATACAAGTTCTCTTAGTCTAATTTCGTGGCTCTCTCTCCCTTGCTTGTGTCTAAACAATATTCACAATGTAAGGAGTTTAGAGTTATGGTTTAGAGGCTGCCTTAACTCTCTTTCTCTTAAGGCAGCCTAATACTTGTAAAACTCACTCTAAACTCTTCTTTATCTTCTCTTAAACTCTAGCTTACTGATTCTATTTCCTATTCTCCTTAAGTGAACAAACTGAAAGTGTTGTGTCACTTCTCAAGGAATAGATTCAAACTAGAGTCTTTAATCTGTTCTTAGTTTAATTCTAATTATTGTATCAATCTCACAGCCACTTAATCTCTCTAGATTCAGATGGTTGTGTAGATTATTTTGCTGAGAGGATTCAATCACAAGTTGATTGTCTCTTCCATTCTTAAAGAGTGAGTTCATGTTCTTAGCTATTCTCAGCTTTTCCAACATGGTATCAGAGCTTTGTTGCTCTTCTTGGGCTGAACTCACTTCTTTTGTCAATTTCTTCATCTGAATCTCTCTCTCTTTCTCCTTTAAATTCGTTTTTGATGAGCTGTGTGGCTGGGATTCAAAACTTGGACAGTAGAGAGTGTAGATGAAGTATGTATTCAAAATCTGTGAGTTTCTTTAAGATGCAAGGCTTTAATGTTTTTTTTTTTAATCAATGACTCTCGCCTTTATCTCCTCATTGTTTAATCCTTTGGATGAAAGATTAAAAATCTGTTCATGTCAGCTTGAGGGAGGGAGAAAAGATTAAACTTGTATCTTGAAGAACTCTTGAAAAAAAAAAAAAAAAAAATCGATTTCAAAAATATTTTGTGTTCTTCATCTTGTCTAATGATTTCTTTAAAGAAGACAAGATGGAGTTCTGTTTTGGTTTCTTCTCTCCCATGTGTAAGCTGTGGTTCTGATCTTGAGTTGGGATCCTAATCCAAGGCTAAGGGAGGGAAATGAAACAAAAGACTTCATCTGTTTTGTGCTTTAAAAACAGTTTTAAAAGATGAAGTTCTTGCTGGTTTTGTCTCAAACATAATCATCCTTTTCTACCCTTTGTCTCTTAATATTTTCAAACTTGGTAAAAGACTTTATGTCTAATGAAACCAATGCTTGAGGGAGGGAGAAAGATTGATGATGATTTGAAGAAAATTGATTTGTAAGAGCATTTGAATTTCAGATTTAAAGAAATGCTCTTTGAAAGGATTTAAAAAAAAAAAAAAATCTTAAAATGTTTTGAACAGATTCTTGAGTAATCTGATTTCGAAAATGCTTTAAAAATGTGTTAACTGGTGGGATGTTCATGCCTCACCAGCATTGTGATCAGCCATGAAGCTTGAAGGCCATGGACTGCAATCTGCTTCCGCAAAACTCTCATTCTCCACCATACTCTCATTCTCCACCATACTCTTTCCGTCCACCATACTCTTACTCTCCATTATTCTCTAATATTCTCTCATACTTCTGTTACTTATTCTCAAATACTCTGGTTACTTATTCTCTGGTACTTTATTCTCTCCATCACTCACTAATTTTGTGCTTTGAATCTGTCCATACTCAACAGGTTCTAATTTTAAGAATGGTGATTGGTGTTTGTGCTTGGTTGTCTCAAGAAGACAATGCAAGTTCGGTTGATCTAGAGCAGCATCAGAAGCAAGCTTTGGGGGTTAGAACCAATGGCCTCAGATTCATGGACCCAAGACAAGAAGATCTTGAGGAGAAGTGGCTGTAGGAAAGTGATGAATCAACTCACCAGCAAGATGTTAGCTAAGGGTCAGTAGGCTTCATGTGAAGCATCAAGAAGAAAGAGGTGTTGCACAAGTTCAAATCATGGCGTCAACACCCTAAGCAATCAGTTCAGATCATGGCTCAAGCCATGAGTCCTTTTGGCGGTTCAAAGACAAGTTCAAGCCGCATTCAGATCATAGATCAAAGAAGCTTCAAGCTCACTTCAAATAAAGCCAAGGTCATAGCTATCCATTGCACCGTGAAGGCTATACTCTTTTTGTCCTCATCATGGTTTTATCCCAAGTGGTTTTACATGGTGAGGTTTTTAATGAGGTAGTCATTTGCGTGTTGCAAGCTTGGCCTTTGGAACCAATGGCTTCCAAAGCCCAACCTTGAGGGAGGGTATTAAAGTGAAGCAAGACAAGGAGATGTGAAGGCCAAACAAAGGAAGTGAAGGCCAAGCATCTCCACATCAAACTAAAGAAGAAGAAGCTATCCTAGCCATGAACAAGCCTCAAGAGAGTGATGACACGGCCAAGACAATGAAAAGATGATCAAGGCGTGTGTGCAAGAAGAGAAGGAGGCTGTAGAGTCATGAAGTGTGTTGCAAGTATTCAAGACTTGTGCAACAAGGAAAGGAGCCAACAAATGAAACAAGAAGCAAGCCATTATGGATTCAAGGCAAGTAGAAGAAAAGATGCTGCATTGACTTGAAATGGAAGTTGGTTCATTCAGACTTGATCCACAAGCTACCATCTTGACCTAACTTACCTTGCAAGGCAAGAATGAAGTTGTATAGAATTAATATGGACGTGGGGAAGGTCTGAGAAGTCAAGGAAACATGTTTGAATTTAAATATGAAAGGCTGGTTTCCTTGTGAAGAGAAAAGTCACATGGGTGCATAAGAAAGGGAGCTGGGCTGTCACTATCAACCTAAGGAGGCTGTGCCTCTCCTCCTGTCCCTTTCTACTCTTCCTGGACGTGCCATACATTGGCTGTATCTCCTTTGGCATGTTCTGGTTCCCTACAGAATTATTTGTTTATGTTTTCATGTTTTAATAATTGTTTAGTCTTGTGTATTGCCTATTTAAAGGCTTCTCCATCACTTGTAATAATTATCCAGTATCAATACAAGTTCTCTTAGTCTAATTTCGTGGCTCTCTCTCCCTTGCTTGTGTCTAAACAATATTCACAATGTAAGGAGTTTAGAGTTATGGTTTAGAGGCTGCCTTAACTCTCTTTCTCTTAAGGCAGCCTAATACTTGTAAAACTCACTCTAAACTCTTCTTTATCTTCTCTTAAACTCTAGCTTACTGATTCTATTTCCTATTCTCCTTAAGTGAACAAACTGAAAGTGTTGTGTCACTTCTCAAGGAATAGATTCAAACTAGAGTCTTTAATCTGTTCTTAGTTTAATTCTAATTATTGTATCAATCTCACAGCCACTTAATCTCTCTAGATTCAGATGGTTGTGTAGATTATTTTGCTGAGAGGATTCAATCACAAGTTGATTGTCTCTTCCATTCTTAAAGAGTGAGTTCATGTTCTTAGCTATTCTCAGCTTTTCCAACACCTTGGCTGTGAGGTCTTTACTCTTTTTCCCTTATCAAGGTTTTATCCCAATGGGTTTTCCTTGGTAAGGTTTTTAATGAGGAAGATCTCATAGCTATCCAAGCTTAGGCTTTCACAAAGCTAAGCTTGAGGGGGAGTGTTGAGTTGAGTTGATTATATTGGTATGGAGAGAAGAGGAGTTGAAGAGGAGAAGAGATGGAGAAGCTTAGGGGGTTTGGGTGTGAATGGTACGGACGTCCGTACAAGGCCGTACATGGCCGTACCGTCCGTACCAAAGGCCTCGACCAAAACTTACCCAACTCGACCAAGTGAAACGGTAACAAGGGAGTGTTACCTTGGGGACTTAAGGAGAAGGGATTAGACCGTTGAGTGGATAAGGGAAGAGCGTGCCAGGCTGGAACAGGCTGTAAAGAGGCAAAGCGTGTGAGCCTTACCATCCAATCATCCGGAAAGCAACCTTGACTCTACATGCTTCAATAGTGCCCATTTCGCCTCTTGTAAACCCTAATGTCTTCTATATAAATATGTAACCTCACTCATTAATAAAATCAGTCAGTTCGAGTCTCTCTAATCTCTTAGACTATGGTTTTCTCTTAGACACTAAACGGCTCTTCCTAGTCTCTTAATCTTTCACAAACTTCTCTTAATCACTTCCTAAACACTCTTTTTACTCTAATCACTCTAAAGATCTCTTAATCTCATACTCTTTGCCCATCTCCACTAGACTGAGCACCACTCTCTACTTCCTGTGTCACCTCTTGATTATGCTGGCCTGAATTTTCTTGATTTTGCACTTGCTCATGAGATTCAGTTCCATTCCCCCTCTCATGATCAAGAGGAGTTGTTCTTTCAGCTTCACTAGTCGGATTGGAAGACTCTCTTCTTCCAGATTCCTGATCCTGGGATAACCCTATCCCTAGCTTCTCCAACAGCACCCTAAGTGTTGTTGCTCTATCAGATGGAGCTTGAGACAAATCCTTCAGATTTTCCCACTCCTTTTCTTCATAATACCCTTTTGATTCAATAAACTTCACTTCTCTAGATACCATCACTCTCCTTGCTTCAGGATCATAGCACTTGTATCCCTTCTGAGTGATAGAGTATCCAATGAACATAGCCTTAGTACTCTTTACCTCCAGCTTGTTTCTATGTTCTCCTGGAGTCATGACATAGCATACACACCCAAATACTCGTAGGTGATCAATAAAAGGCTTGCTCTTATTCAGCACCTCAAATGGAGACAGATTCTTCAGTATCTTGGTTGGGACCCGGTTGATGAGATAGCAAGCAGTCTGTACAGCATCTCCCCAAAAACGTTTTGGGACATTTGCATGAAACATCATCGACCTAGAAACCTCCATCAAGTGCCTATTCTTCCTCTCAGCTACACCATTCTACTGTGGTGTGTAGGGACAACTGGTTTGATGCACAATCCCATGCTTGGCTAGATGACTCTTGAAGGCATTGCTGATGTATTCACCTCTGTTGTCTGATCTCAGTACCTTCACAGTAGCATTGTATTGATTAGATACATATGCTTGGAAGTTCATAAAAGCTTCTAGCACCCTATCTTTAGATGGAAGCAATGTGAGCCATGTATACTTAGACTTCTCATCAATGAATGTCACAAAGTATTTATGGCTGTCTCTAGACATGCATGGAGCGGTCCACACATCCGAGTGAACTAGATCAAAGCAATGCTCATAAGTAGTCTCAGATGTTGGGAAAACAGTCCTACAATGCTTTCCTAATATGCATGCTTCACAATCCAGGTGATTGAATGACATATTAGGGATTATCAATTCAATGGCACGAGCATGAGGATGTCCTAATCTAGCATGCCAAGTAATACTATCAATCTTCTCAGCAGTACTACTCAAGCAAATAGAATCAAAGGGATTAGAGGTCTTAGCCAAGTCGAGGTGGTATAGCTGGTTCTTGCTGTCTCCTCTGCCAATGACTCTCCCAGTCTTCAAATCTTGAAACTCAACTTCATCAGGTCTGAATACTACTTGACAACCAAGATCAATGGTAGCTTTCTTCACAGATAATAGATTTGAAGTGAACTTAGGCATGTAGAAGGCAGCCGTGTCCTTCTCAAACAGTTTGAGCTTTCCCACTCCTTCTATTGGGATCATGGCACCATTAGCTATCATAACACTCCCTGTTGCAGCCTTGATCTCACTTATAAGCCTCCTATCACTGATCATATGATGACTTGCTCCAGAATCAATCACAATGGGTTTAGAAGCTCCGGATTGTATAGCATGCTTCTTGCTTGCTGCTAAGGCTTGTCCATGTTCCATGAACATTCTCCATTCCTTCCTGGTGATGCGATCATCAGCTCCACTCCCTTTCTTCTGCTCTTTTAACACCCCACTGTCTTCTACTGATTCCCCCATGTAGGTGTTAAGATGAGGAGATGAGGAGATGAAGAGTTGATACATGGATAGAGGAAGGGAGTTGGAGCAGGCAGTAACTTTGGAGATTTACCACAGTAACTTTATTGTTACTGTGGTAACTGAGGTAAAAGACTTGGGAAGTTACCTTGCATCCATTTGGAGAGTGAAACACGCCAGGATGAGTCTGGATAAGCAAGGAGGAGTTTGGATAAGGTCTGGTCAAGGCTAGAGAGCTTTAGACAGGCTGGCACCAGCTTGAAAGCTAAAGCAAGATTCCCAAGCATGTGAGGAACCTTATTGGCTAGTTTGAATCAAGCATCTTTGACTACACATGCCTCTTATCCTAGCTAGACTGAACCTGGACGAAATTATGTATCCCTAATCTATATGTGTTGTAAACTCTCTCATTAATCAAAAAAATGGAGTTTTGAGCCTCTCTCTCTATTCTCTCACTAAAATCTCTTAATCTCTTTAATCTTCTCATCTGATTATCCCTGATTAGTTGAATCATGCTCTAATACACAAAAGTGTATATGGTATCAGAGCCAGGTTGCGCAAAGTGGGAGAGTGTGATTCCTTTTTCTTAAAAATCTTGAGTGTTCTTGAGTGTTCTTGGTGTTCTTAACTTCTGGGTTTCATTATCTTGGTGGCGTGAGAGGTTCTGGTGAATCCAAATCATCTCAACATGGAAATGGAGCACAGACCTGAGTCAACTGTGAAGACTGAAGAGGAGAGGCATGGCGAGTGGTCAAGGTGGGCCAAAAGAGCTTTGGAAAGCTGTGGGTTATGGAGTAGTCATGGAAAGGGGAAACCTTTCATGGAAATGGCTACTGAAGAAGGTCAGACAAGAGGTCTGAAGCTGGGAAATGAAGTTGTTCAAGGAAACACTACAAAGAGTGAGATTGAAGCAACTTTAGGCAAGTCCAAGCTTGTGAGAGTCGTTGAGGACAGAGGGGTGATCCGCGGCTTGAGACAAGGAAAGGATGAGTGTTATCAGCTTGTGGGAAGGCTGAGAGAAGTATGGTCAGAGCTAGATGTGGTGAAGACACACACATCAAATCCGAGATGGTGTCAAGAAAGGAGGAAGCAAGATGTGATCTTCAGCTTCCTTATGGAAGAGGTATGTGAGCTTGTTAAATATACTTGTGATGTGTGGGAAATGAACAGGAAGCCAGAAAGATGGAAGGGAGGTACAAGCTGTAAGAGGGGAAGGTTGAGAAAACTTTCTAAGGAGTGGTTAATGAAGAGAAGGGCATGGAGAAAGGATAGCGAGTCTGAGCACTTGAGTGACAGGATGAGTGTGATCTTGAAGAGAATCAAGGATGTACTTCAGCAGATGGTTATAGGAGAGTGTTCATACTCAGCTTACATGGGAGAAACAGTAGGAGACAGTGCGGATATGAGAGGAATGGATACCAAGAGGGCAGATGAGTGTGTGACAAAGAAGGAATGGGATGAGTTGGTTAAGCATGTGTATGCTTTGGCTACGACCCGGAGTCTGGGTGCTCCTGCCAAAGCATCCACATCTAAACCCATCATCATTGACTCTGGAGCAACACACCACATGATCAGTGACAAGAGACTAATCAGTGAGGTTAAAGCAGCAACAGGGAGTGTCATGATAGCCAATGGTACCAGGATCCCAATAGAAGGAGTGGGAAACCTCAAGCTGTTTGAGAAGAACTCCACTGCCTTCTACCTACCTCAGTTTACATCCAATCTAATCTCAGTTAAGAAGGCTACAGTTGATCTGGATTGTCAAGTGGTTTTCAGACCAAATGAAGTTGAGTTCCAGGATTTGAAGACTGGAAGAGTTATTGGCAGAGGAGACAGCAAGCATCAGCTCTATCATCTCCAAACAACTGAGGCGCCTAGTCCTGTGGAGTCTGTGTGTTTAAGCAGCACAACGGATAGGTGTGATAATCTCACATGGCATGCAAGGCTGGGACATCCTCATGCCAAGGCAATTGAACTGATTCTACCAAGTATGGCGTTCAATCACTTGGAGTGTGAAGCTTGCATACTTGGAAAGCACTGTAGAACTGTCTTCCCAACATCAGAAACCATATATGAGAATTGCTTTGATCTGGTGCATTCAGACGTGTGGACAGCTCCCTGTATGTCTAGAGACAGCCATAAGTACTTTGTGACTTTCATTGATGAGAAGTCCAAGTACACATGGATCACCATGATTCCCTCCAAAGACAGAGTCCTGGAAGCCTTCATGAACTTCCAAGCATATGTTACTAACCAGTACAATGCCACTGTGAAGATTCTGAGGTCTGATAATGGAGGAGAATACACTAGCAATGCTTTCAAGAGTCATCTTGCAAAGCATGGGATTGTGCAACAAACTAGCTGCCCTTACACACCACAACAAAATGGGGTGGCTGAGAGGAAGAACAGACATTTGATGGAGGTTGCGAGATCAATAATGTTCCACATGAATGTCCCTAAGAGGTTTTGGAGTGATGCTGTTCAGACTGCTTGCTATCTCATCAATAGAGTGCCAACCCGTGTATTGAAGAAACTGTCTCCCTTTGAAGTATTAAACAAGGCCAAGCCACACATTGATCATTTGAGAGTCTTTGGGTGCTTATGTTATGTGATGATTCCCGGAGAAAGAAGGAACAAGCTAGAAGCAAAGAGTACTAAAGCTATGTTCATTGGGTACTCAATCACTCAGAAAGGCTACAAATGTTATGATCCAATAACTAGGAGGGTTATGGTATCTAGAGAAGTGAAGTTTGTTGAGTCTAAAGGGTATTATGAGGAGAAGAAATGGGAAGACCTAGAGGATCTGTCCCGAGCTCCATCAGAGAAGGCAACAACATTGAGGGTGTTGTTGGAGAGGCTAGGGATAGGATTATCCCAAGATCAGGAACCAGGAAGAACAGGACCTTCTAATCAAGCTGGAGAAGCTGGAGGAACAACTCCTCTTGATCATGAGAGGGGGAATGGATCTGAATCAGGGGAGCAGGAGCATAACCAAGAGGATTCAGGTCAGCATGATCAGGAGGAGACACATGAAGTAGAGAGTGGAGCTCAGTCAGGTGGAAATGAGCAGGGAGAACCTACTGGAAATGAGCAGGGAGAACCTACTGGTTTAAGAGAGGAAGCACAAGAGAATGTTCAGGCTGAAGAACAGGTTGAGACCTTGCGGAGGAGCACAAGGATAAGGAGGGATCCTTCCAACTGGGTAAACACGAGAGTGTACTACAATGCCCAGGCTGTGGAGCATCCCTCTCAAGCTGTGTGTTCCTTTGCTGAGTTTCCAGAAGAGCACATGGTGTTTATGTGTAACTTGGATGAGAATGAGATACCAAGATCTTATGAAGAAGCTATGAAGCACAAGGTTTGGAGAGATTCAGTAGGAGATGAAAGGGATGCAATGATCAGGAATGATACTTGGTATGAGAGTGAGTTACCTAAAGGGAAGAAGGCAGTTTCAAGCAGATGGATCTTCACCATCAAGTACCTTGCAAATGGGGAGATAGATAGGCGCAAGACTAGGCTGGTTGCAAGAGGATTTACACAAACTTATGGGGAAGATTACATTGATACTTTTGCACCAGTGGCCAAGCTTCACACAATTCGAATTGTCTTATCTATTGCAACAAACTTGGAGTGGGATTTGTGGCAAATGGATGTGAAGAATGCGTTCTTGCAAGGTGAACTTGAAGATGAAGTATACATGCATCCACCTCCTGGTCTTGAGCATCTAGTAAAGCCAGGGAATGTTTTGAGATTGAAGAAAGCAATATATGGGTTGAAACAGTCACCTAGAGCTTGGTACAGGAAGCTGAGTACAACACTCAATGGGAGAGGCTTTAGGAAGTCTGAACTAGATCACACTCTCTTCACCTTGACAGGACCTTCAGGGAGCATTGTGATTCTAGTGTATGTGGATGATTTGATTATCACAGGAAGTGATAAGGCAGGGATTCAGGCTACTAAGGAGTTTCTCAAATCTGTGTTTGACATCAAGGATTTGGGAGAGATGAAGTATTTTCTGGGCATTGAGATATGCAGATCAAAGGAGGGTTTGTTTATGTCTCAAAGGAAGTATACTATGGATATGTTGAAGGAGACTGATGTGCTTGGAGGAAAGATAGCTAAGACACCCCTTGAGGAGGGATATAAAGTTCTGCGTGAGGGGGAGGTTGAAGAGAAGCAGCTGTTTGAAGATCCTAAGCTATACAGGAAGATGGTTGGTAAGCTGATCTACTTGACCATCACCAGACCAGATATATGTTTTGCTGTGAACCAAGTGAGTCAGCATATGCAGGCGCCAAAGGTCCATCACTGGAAGATGGTTGATAGGATACTGAGGTATCTGAGTGGGACGACTGGACAAGGAGTTTGGATGGGTTGTAATGGCAGTACAGAAGTGGTTGGGTATTGTGATGCTGATTGGGCAGGAGATAGAGTGGACAGGAGATCAACTACTGGGTATTGTACATTCATTGGAGGAAACTTGGTTACTTGGAAGAGTAAGAAGCAGAAGGTTATCTCTTGTTCAAGTGCTGAAGCTGAGTATAGAGCCATGCTGAAGCTGACAAACGAGTTGGTGTGGATCAAGGGGATCTTGAAGCACCTAGAGATTGAGCAGAGTACTCCTATGACTATGCATTGTGACAATCAAGCAGCTATTCACATTGCCTCCAACTCAGTGTTTCATGAGAGAACAAAGCACATAGAGGTGGATTGCCATAAGGTGAGGCAGATGATTATCTTAGGAGTGATTCTGCCATGTTATACAAGAAGTGTTTGAAGATGTGTTTACTAAGGCAGCGAGATTGAAGACAATGGAGTCCATACTATCCAGGCTTGGACTCATTGATCTTACTCCCAGGAGCTGAGCCCCTTAACCATGGAGTCTCCACTCTTTTTCCCTCATCAAAGTTTTATCCCAATGGGCTTTCTTTGGTGAGGTTTTTAATGAGGGAGGTCTTCATGGTTTCCAAGCTTGACTTGTTCCACATGGTCAAGCTTGAGGGGGAGTGTTAAGATGAGGAGATGAGGAGATGAAGAGTTGATACATGGATAGAGGAAGGGAGTTGGAGCAGGCAGTAACTTTGGAGATTTACCACAGTAACTTTATTGTTACTGTGGTAACTGAGGTAAAAGACTTGGGAAGTTACCTTGCATCCATTTGGAGAGTGAAACACGCCAGGATGAGTCTGGATAAGCAAGGAGGAGTTTGGATAAGGTCTGGTCAAGGCTAGAGAGCTTTAGACAGGCTGGCACCAGCTTGAAAGCTAAAGCAAGATTCCCAAGCATGTGAGGAACCTTATTGGCTAGTTTGAATCAAGCATCTTTGACTACACATGCCTCTTATCCTAGCTAGACTGAACCTGGACGAAATTATGTATCCCTAATCTATATGTGTTGTAAACTCTCTCATTAATCAAAAAAATGGAGTTTTGAGCCTCTCTCTCTATTCTCTCACTAAAATCTCTTAATCTCTTTAATCTTCTCATCTGATTATCCCTGATTAGTTGAATCATGCTCTAATACACAAAAGTGTATAGTAGGCTGAGTAAGAACACTCTCCCACAACTCTCTTCCTACCCTTTCCTATGTTGATAGAAGCTTTGGATAGCATTCTGCACCTCCTCCTCTTCCGGAAGCCCTCACTCCTACTCCCGGTTAGCCTCCATGAGCCCTCACTCCTACTCATGGTTAGCTTCTGGAAGCTCTCACTCCTACTCCCAGTTGGCTTCCATGAGCTCTCACTCCTACTCATGGTTAGCCTCTCATCATCTCTCATCATCTCATACTCCCTTCTTATAAGCACACAGATCTCTTTCATTTCAGGAAGCTGTTCCCCTCTTAGAACCATCTCCACCAGCCACCCATATGATGACTCCATGCTCGCCAAGAGCTTCAAGACCATTTCTTGCTCTTGTGTAGCATCCCCATCCACATGGGATCTCAACCCTTGTAGTTCAACCCACAAGTGTTGTAGCTTCCTCACATGGTTATTGAACTCTTCTCTTCCTTGTTTAACTCCACTGATCACCTTCTTGACTTCATACACTCTCCTAAGATTGATCTTGTTCTCATAAACATCTTCAATCTTCTCAAGCAGTGTACTTTCTTCAAGACTAAAGCAATTTCCACTTGTTTCTCTTGCTGTCTGATCTTTCTCAGCAGCTTTACCCTTCAAAGACTCTTCCTTCTCATGGTTTCTCCTAACTCCACACCTTTTCAGAGTTGTTTTCATTTGTGAGAACCACCCCCACTCATTCCCTCTCTCTTTCTTCTCTTCACGCCTTGTTGTACCAGATTGAAGCAGCTCCATTTTCTTTAGCCTAAATCTTCCCTCAAATGCTTCTAATCTCACACGCCCAGATCAACCACAAGCTAGACCCCTCTTCTGACCTTGTCAAACACCTAAAGGGACTCCCTTGAAGCTGACTCTCAAAAAGAAACACCAACAGACACAAACTTGAGTTTCAAAGGATCTAGCTCTTGAAAACTCTCAAGAACTCTCAAGAACACTCAAGAACACTCAAGAACATTTAGAAAAACGAAATCACTCTCTCCTTTTAAAGTAACCTGGCTCTGATACCATATTAGATTTTGTGATTTAAAGAGTGATTAAGTCTAATCTGAGAATTAAAGAGATTGGAGATGAAGAACAAGACAGAGACTGAAGAGAGAGACTCAAAACTCCATTAATTAATTATGAGAGAGTTTACATCAGATATATACTAAAGGAAGAAGCATTTTCGAAATCCATCTAAGAGGATAAGATAAGCATGTGTAGTCAAAGACCAGGCTGTTAATCCCATGGCTGAGATTGCTCACATGCTTCTAATAGTGCTAAAGCACTCTTCTCCTTTCCAGCTAGTGACAGCCTGTCCAAGTCTCCTCTCTTATCCCTTCCCATACTCAGATCAAGTGTAGACAACCTAAGGTAACTCCTCCTTGCCATCCGAGTTACCCTGGTTACTATGGTAACTTCTTTAGTTACCATAGTAACAATAAAGTTACTGTGGTAACTCTCCAAAGTTACTGTCTGCTCCAAATCTCTTCCTCTCTCAATATATCAACTCTTTATTCTCTCATCTCAACAAAGTGTTGGAGAATCACCAGGAAGATGAATAAATCTCATAGGAGTTGGAATGAAGTAGTTATCCCACTTTCTAATCAGGTGATTCCAGTTTCCCAGTTTGGGAATAGGACAGCTTCTTCGTCGTTCCAATCAAACCAGGATGAACTTTGTAAGAAGCTTGATTTGGATACATAAAGGGTTGGAGAAACACCAGGAAGTTGAATAAATCTCATAGGAGTTGGGATGAAGAAGTTATCCCACTTTCAAATCAGGTGATTCCAGTTTTCCAGTTTGCGAATAGGACAGCTTCTTCGTCGTTCCAATCAAACCATGATGAGTCACTTTGTAAGAAGCTTGATTTTGATACATAAAATGGTGGAGAAACACCAGGAAGTTGAATAAATCTCATAGGAGTTGGGATTAAGAAATTATCCCACTTTCTAATCAGGTGATTCCAGTTTCTCAGTTTGGGAATAGGACAGCTTCTCCGTCGTTCCAATCAAACCAGGATGAATCACTTTGTAAGAAGCTTGATTTGGATACATAAAGTGTTGGATAATCACCAGGAAGTTGAATAAATCTCATAGGAGTTGGGATGAAGAAGTTATCCCACTTTCAAATCAGGTGATTCCAGTTTCCCAGTTTGGGAATAGGACAGCTTCTTCGTCTATCCAATCAAACCAGGATGAATCACTTTGTAAGAAGCTTGATTTTGATACATAAAATGGTGGGGAAACACCAGGCAGTTGAATAAATCTCATAGGAGTTGGGATGAAGAAGTTATCCCACTTTCTAATCAGGTGATTCCAGTTTCTCAGTTTGGGAATAGGACAGCTTCTTCGTCGTTCCAATCAAACCAGGATGAGTCACTTTGTAAGAAGCTTGATTTTGATACATAAAATGGTGGAGAAACACCAGGAAGTTGAATAAATCTCATAGGAGTTGGGATGAAGAAGTTATCCCACTTTCAAATCAGGTGATTCCAGTTTCCCAGTTTGGGAATAGGACAGCTTCTTCGTCGTTCCAATCAAACCATGATGAATCACTTTGTAAGAAGCTTTATTTTGATACATAAAATGGTGGAGAATCACCAGGAAGTTGAATAAATCTCATAGGAGTTGGGATGAAGAAGTTATCCCACTTTCTAATCAGGTGATTCCAGTTTCCCAGTTTGGGAATAGGACAGGTTCTTCGTCGTTCCAATCAAACCAGGATGAATCACTTTGTAAGAAGCTTGATTTGGATACATAAAATGGTGGGGAAACACCAGGAAGTTGAATAAATCTCATAGGAGTTGGGATGAAGAAGTTATCCCACTTTCAAATCAGGTGATTCCAGTTTCCCAGTTTGGGAATAGGACAGCTTCTTCGTCGTTCCAATCAAACCATGATGAATCACTTTGTAAGAAGCTTGATTTTGATACATAAAGGGTTGGAGAAACACCAGGAAGTTGAATAAATCTCATAGGAGTTGGGATGAAGAAGTTATCCCACTTTCAAATCAGGTGATTCCAGTTTCCCAGTTTGGGAATAGGACAGCTTCTTCGTCGTTCCAATAACACCAGGATGAGTCACTTTGTAAGAAGCTTGATTTTGATACATAAAATGGTGGAGAAACACCAGGAACACTACAAGAAATATGGCTATTGGTAGCAGTTCACGGTAGCACGAATTCTCAAACTGCTACCAAAAATGGTGTAATCCGATACCCATCTTTTTCATAGCGTTAGTTCCTCGCTAGCGATAAATTTAATCCAGGAAAAAATTAACAAAAAATACAGTAAAACAGAGTAAAGTGTTGTCGCGATGCAAAAGACTTGGGTTTAGTTTTAACCTTTTCCGCCTCTCCTTCACTCTTCACATAGAAACCATCGAAGAAAAAAAATGATTGGGAAGCCCAATCTCTCCGATTTTTGATCGATCTTCGTGTCTGAACGGTGTTGTTTTCGCCAGCGGTCAGATTCCCGGTGAACCCATATTCGATTTTGTCTGTAATTCCTTTGATTTATCTGATTTCTCAGATGAATTCCTTTGATTTGTTTCAGCTTTTACAATTTCGAGTTCACCGAAGATTAGGAGGAGAGAAGTCAGGTTACAGAATCACGAGAAGTCAGGTGGTAATCAATTCCGTTTTGCATTTGATATCGTCATGGGCGAACACGATTGTTCCTTTCTCGACTGAAGCTTTGAGTGTTCCTTTCTCTTCTCTTTTGCTTTGCAGGTTTTAGGTTTTGATTGTTCCTTTCTCGAGTGAAGCTAGTGGAGTTGAAATCCGAAGGATCTTATTGATCAGGTGATTCTTTTTCAGCCAAATAGAAGTCGTTTCTTGTTGATCATTTTGAATGACTGAAGAGGATGTATCTGATTGAATCGTTGATTGTTTATGTGTTCCTCTGTGAATGTCATTGTGTCTGTTTGGTGTATGTTTGACATAATCTTATGGCTTTGTTTGATTTTGTTGGTCTATCGGTTAGAAACTTAGAACATAAAATGGTCGAAAAGTCATGGGTTCATCTAAACAGGTAAGGAAAAACAATATATATTATAGGAACTGAATTTTTGTGTGTGATTAAGAGTGTTGAAATTATGCTTTCATGTGTCTAAACCGAAGAGCTGATCCTGGTTATGAGAGTGGTGCGTGGGAATTTGTGAGGTGTGTTGGTGCAGATTTGCGAGAGTCTGAGTTGATCATTTGCCCATGTATTGATTGTCGCAACGTAGCTCGTCACTCAGCCAGTGTTATTGTGGATCATCTAGTAACAAGAGGAATGGATTTGAGTTACAAGATGAGGGAGGATTGGTATCACCATGGAGAAGTAATGTCAGGGACTGACAGTAGAAGCAATGGAAGTGAGAAGAGGAATGAGATTTTAGGGTTATACCAAGCAGCTGCCTTTGTTGATGAAGAGTTTCTTAGGCATGGTGACTTAAGTGAGGTTGCTGAAGGTGAAGATAAGGCAGAAGATGAGTTTCTTGCTAAGCTAGCCGATGCAGAAACACCTCTGTATCCAAGTTGTGCTAACCACAGCAAGCTCTCTGCAATTGTTTCACTCTTTAGGATAAAGACACAGAGTGGTTGGTCTGATAGAAGCTTCGATCTGCTGCTTGAGACTTTGCCACAGATGCTACCCGAGGATAATGTCTTGCACACGTCCTTGTACGAAGTGAAGAGGTTTTTGAGATCTTTTGATATGGGTTATGAGAAGATACACGCCTGTGTGAATGACTGCTGTCTATTCAGAAAGGAGTTTGAGAAGCTAGACAAATGTCCGAAATGCAATGCTTCAAGATGGAAGATTAACTTGCGCACAGGTGATGTGAAGAAAGGTATTCCACAGAAAGTTCTAAGGTATTTTCCCATAATCCCACGGCTGAAGAGGATGTTCAGGTCAGAGGACATGTCAAAGGACTTGAGGTGGCATTTTACTAATAAGAGCACTGATGGAAAAAGCAGACATCCGGTTGATTCTGTTACTTGGAATCAAATGAATGACAGATACCCTTCATTTGCCGCTGAAGAAAGAAATCTTCGGCTTGGGCTGTCCACAGATGGGTTCAATCCTTTCAACATGAAGAATGTGAACTACAGCTGTTGGCCTGTTTTGCTTGTCATTTACAACATGTCACCTGAAAAGTGTATGAAGGAGGAGAACATCATGTTGTCGTTGCTGATTCCTGGTCCAAGCCAACCTGGTAACAATATTGATGTGTACTTAGAACCGCTTATAGAGGATCTAAACCACCTGTGGGAAAAGGAGAGTCAACGTATGATGCAGTCAACCACACCACTTTCACATTAAGAGCTATGCTTCTCTGGACTATTCAGGATTTTCCAGCATATGGGAATCTTGCAGGCTGCAAAGTAAAGGGCAAAATGGGTTGTCCTGTGTGTGGAAAAAACACAGACAGTATGTGGTTGAGTAACTGCAGGAAGCACGTTTATATGTCCCATCGGAAAGGTCTTCCTCCCACACATCCTTATAGAGGAAAGAAAGCATGGTTTGATGGGAAAGCAGAGCATGGGAAAAAGGGTAGAATTCTGAGTGGTCATAACATAAGCCATATACTTAGAAATTACAAGAATGATTTTGGAAATGTGAAAGTAACTGGTAGGAAGAGGAAGATTAATGAGACGGTTGGATCAGACTCCAATACGGATGATGAATCCAGTGATTCAGAGGAAGAGGAAGAAGCAGTTGATGAGGAAGAGCTATCTAGATGGAAGAAGCGGTCAATCTTTTTCAAGTTGCCTTATTGGGAAGTATGTTTCTAATCTGAAGATATATCAGTTTTTCTTAATTGTGCAGTCACCACCTTCCTTTGACACTATTATCTGTGTTTGTTTTGTCTAGGATCTACCAGTTAGACACAACTTAGACGTTATGCATGTGGAAAGAAATGTTGCTGCAAGCCTTATAGCTACATTGTTGCATTGTGGAAAATCAAAAGACGGTCTTAACGCGAGAAAAGATCTGGAACTGCTGGGTATTAGGAAGGATTTACATCCTCAACCCCGTGGGAAAAGAACATACCTTCCTCCCGCTCCTTGGTCTCTGTCCAGCAAAGAGAAGAAAGTATTCTGCAAGCGGCTATCGGACTTCAGAGGTCCGGATGGTTATTGCTCAAATATATCAAGGTGTGTGAAGTTAGAAGAATCTAAGATATCAGGATTGAAATCACATGATTACCATGTCTTGATGCAACAGCTTCTCCCAGTTGCTATTAGAGGTATTAACTGAGTCTTTAAACTTTCTAATAGTCAAGATTAAGATGTCCTGACTCTATTCTCAAATTATATTTTTGACAGGATTATTACCTAAAGGTGTTAGGATAGCTATTGGCCGCCTGTGTGCTTTCTTCCATCATCTCTGTCAGCGGGTAATCGATGTAGAGAAAATTACAGTATTGGAAACTGAAATTGTGGAAACCCTCTGCATGTTTGAGAGGTTTTTTCCTCCAAGTTTCTTCGATATAATGATGCATTTGGTAGTTCATCTAGCCAGGGAAGCTCGGTTATGTGGACCAGTTCATTTCCGATGGATGTACCCATTTGAGAGATACATGAAAGTGCTGAAAGACTTTGTAAGAAACCTTGCAAGACCAGAGGGTTGTATTGCTGAAGCGTATCTTGCAGAGGAATGTGTTAGGTTCTGCAGTCAGTTCTTGAAAAAAACAACAAGTTATGAGGAGAAACCTGATAGAAATACTGAGTTCGAGAGCAGCTCTATTCTTGAAGGTCGTCCAATATCTGCAGCCACTTGTCGTGTTCTTTCTGAGAAGGATATGAAGATTATACATCTTGCTGTGATTCAGAATATGGCAATCGTCGAACCTTATGTGGAGTAAGTCTTTCAAAGCTACTTGTTGTTTTTTTAGTTACTGTCGCTTGTGACTTTATAGCGTAGCTAATACATTGTTTGAATCCTTTTGAAGCATGCACCTACAGCATCTACAGGACACTAATGAAAAATGTAGACGTGATGCAACAACATTATGGAGACTTCATTCACAAAAATTTGCTTCTTGGTTAAAAGACCAGGTAATTTTCATAGTATGAGCAACAATTTAGTTTTCTGGTTTTGGCTATAGATATGTATTGACACTTAACATATTTTGTTATAGATACCTATTAGCTCAGAGAATCACGAGGAGACACTGAAATGGCTGGCCTACGGTCCTCGTCTTAGCTCTAGGTCTTTCACTGGTTACATAATTAATGGTCTGCGGTTTCACACGATTTAGTTGACAGGCAAAGTCAGAACAGTGGTGTTCTATATGAGGCAACAGCTATGTGTAGATCTAGTGCAAAAGACACTTCGCAGATGGTTGATTTGGTAACATACTATGGCAGAGTGTTGGAGATTCTGCTGATCGATTACAATACCTTTTACATTCCTGTATTTCGCTGTCAGTGGGCAAATATAGGTAACGGAGTGAAGGTTGAAGATGGCTTCACACTAGTCAACCTCAACCAAAGTCAAATGGCTTTTGCAGCTGATCCATACATCCTCGCCTCACAAGCAAAGCAAGTCTTTTACTCAAGAATAGATGAGTCATCTAGTTGGTATGTAGCTATGAGAGGTCCTACAAGAAGATACCGTGAGGAAGATGCTGAAGATGGACATGCAGATGTTGGTCCTATGCCAGCAGTAGTAGCCATGGATGCTGATGACTTGGTTGATGAATCTAGAAATGCTCGAGCTGACTGTGAAGGAATATATGTTTGAAAATGGAAAAGTTGTGATTTTTTGGATGATGGCCAGAACAGATTCCAGCCCACAATCTGATGAATTGTGTTTGTGTAATGAAATTATTTAATTTTTTGATAATGGGGAGGAATCTGTGAAGCTGTTTTTTGATGAATTGTGTTTGTGTAATGAAATTAACTATGTTTCTGATCAGTTGCTTTGAGTGTTGTTTGTTGTTGTGTTGTTTGTTGTTGATTTGCTTTGAGACTAACTAACTCTTTTATATTTCAGGTGAACTAAGATGGGGAATCGGAAGAACAAGCGTGTGAAGAAGCAAAGGACAGATGTAGAAACGGAGGTTGCGGAAGATCAATTCCTCGAAGATATAACAAACAGAGAAGTCTCAGATGAAATGGAGGCAGAAGAACATAATCAAATGAGGACAGAGGAGAATGAAATGGAGGAAGAAGCAGAGGACTTGGAGGAGAATGAAATGGAGGAAGAAGCAAATGATGATGTGCAGACTCAGACTGACACAGCTACTACATCACAGCGTAAAAGACGCCGAGGACCTACAAAGATGAAACACATTGCCAAGGATCCAACTGAAAGGCAACATGTCGACTTCACAGATATGGGGGATCCATGTGGTCCAGGTTCTGTACTGTTATCCTCCTACTTGGGTCCCTTAGTTCGTGAACATGTTCCGGTGATCATTGATAACTGGAGACAAGTCAGTGAAGAAATCAAGACTGTGCTCTGGAAATCTATTGAGGTAATAAGAAAAAAATTTACATTTAACTACGATCCATTTTACTTGTATTTGAATGTGTCTCATTGCTGACTACAGATGAGGTTTGACATGGACGAAGACTTTAAAAAGGCTGCTGTGTTTAAGCAGATGGGATGTTTGTGGAGAGCATCCAAATCACGTCTGGTAACATCTGTTAGAAAAGCTCCAACCATTAAAGCTAGGATGAGCTTGCAACCGAACAATGTTTCTACAGCTGAATGGCGTAAATTTGTCAAAGAGAAGACCAGTCAGGCCTTTAAGGTTGTCAGCGACTCTTACAAAGAAAGAAGACAGAATCAGATTCCTCACACCTGCGGCCGTAAGGGAATGGTGAGGCTGAGAGAAGATTTGGTAAAGTCAAGCGAAGATCCATCAAAAGTGTCGAGGCTCCGAGTTTGGGTGAAATCACGAACAAAGAAGGATGGTACTCCTGTCAATGTTAATGCAGCTGAAAAGATTGTAAGTTTTCATATTGATTTTAAGAAGTTGGATCTGCTGGTTGCTGCTTTGTGATTATTGAAATTTTAATGTGTTTCCAGAGAAAGGCATCAGAGATCGAACTTGAGGGTCATGCCGATTCAACGACAACAAATCCAAAGAACGATATGCTATCTCAGATACTGGGACCTGATCAACCTGGACGGTTGCGAGCGATGGGCAGAGGCATTAGCATGACCAAATTGAATTGTTTACAGGTTAAGGACAACTATATCGCTGCAATGGAACAAAAACAGGTCTCTCTGCAGGAACAGGTTAATGATTTACAGAAGGCCCTTCGCCGAATGAATAATCAGGGTCCTGCAACTGATGTCAGTGAAAACTCCTATAACAAGGTATGAATTTAATTAATCTGGCTTACTCTGTCTATAAAATTGTATAGTTGCATTTCATTGACATTGCTTGTACTTCATGTAGAGTGTAAATAATACCAGATCACTTCCCAAGTGTTATCTGGTTGACTGGGCTTCTGTCGATGAGAAAGTTGCTGAGGGACGGGTCGTTTCAGCTGAAGCTGATGAGTTAGTTAATGGGGTTCCTTTAGGGCCTCACGCTGTGAAGGTTTTGGTTGAAACTGCAATAAAAGCAGACACTTTTTTATGGCGACCTGCACATAATATGTTTACTATGGAGGATGCAGTTGGCGAAATGATTGCATGGCATTCTGATCACTGTATTGTTGCAACAGCAGGTCTCATTCCAGAAGACAATGCTCCTACAGTTAAGTTTCTTCTCTCTCTGTTCCTAAGTATGATTTTCCTCTATACCTGAGTATGATTCTGAGTCATTTTTGTTCGATGTCTTTGTTGTGTTTGGCAGAGCCCTTTCACAAGTTCAGTTAACAAATGCAAGCTCATGGACTATATACAGAAGGAGGAAGTGGTTGCTTTAGGCCGATGGCAGACTAAAGAACCAAAATCATTGGTGAATGGACTTCCTCTTGGTCCTAATGCAGTAAAAGTGTTTGTCGATGAGGTACTAAACCCAACGGCATTCATATGGAGGCCTACTGTAGGAAAGACAAATATGGAGGATTTTCTGAACTGTTATGTAGCATGGCCTGCAAATTGCGTTGTGTTTGAGCCGGATATAACAGATTCTCCACGTCGTCAACAATCAGATTCTAAAGCAGTGAGTTCATCTTCTAAGAATCAGAAGTCTCCATTAACTCCACCAGCTCCTAAGAAACCATTTACTCCTGCATCTCCTCTTCGCAGATCTGAGGTACAACTATATTGTTGAATTGTTTGATTCATTTTTGCTTTCTGTGATGCTTGAATTTTGGCTTCGTTTTTGCTTTCTGTGATTGCAGCGTAACAAATTCAAGCCAAATCAAAAAATCCAGCTGCTGGATCTGTCTGGAAACAAGGTGATCGTCGCTGAAGGACGTTGGTCTTCGAGTAATCCTGAGCATCTTGTCCACTTTCAGCCTTTGGGGCTTGGTGCTTGTAGAGTCTTTGTGGATGTTGTGAAGGTGAAAGATGCATCTGTGTGGAGGACTTCATCTGAGATTGAGTATATGGAAGATGCACTTGGAAGCACTCTTGCTTGGCCAGAGGATAAAATTATAACGGTGAGAGTTTTGTTTATTTTTTTGTTCTTTCTCACTTGGAAGCACTCTTGCATAAATGTGAACCGAAGGTTATGTCTTACTTTTCAGGTTTGACAAAAGAGCAGAAGGAACCATGCAACTATTTAAGTTCTTGTTGACATAAATGACTTGGTGTTTGCTGTTTCAGAACATGGCTTTTGTTTTTCAATTACTCGGTGTTTCTCTTTTTTTCATGTGTCGGATGGATTGAAATGTTTGTATGGTTTGAATGATTTACTTAAGTTAAGACTTTATGTTATTGTGTTTGATCCATTTTATCATTTCAGTTTTACAAAGGCCCAATAAGATAAATGTCCATATCTAGTTTACAAAGAACAAATCACTATTCTCGGTTTAGGGCAAGGATAGGGGTTAGGATTCTCATGTTTTTGTTAGTGATTAGGTTTAGAGATTTCTTTTAAGGTTTATTCTAATCATAGTTTTGAGGTCGTTTTAAAGAAACTATAACACACATTAAGACAAAATTATATGTTAATCACAAAATACATGATGTAGTTCCCTTTCCACATTATCTTTCTTGTGAAAGGGTTAGCATATGTAGTGTTTAGTTTGAGGGTTAGGGTATATTGGTGTAGTTAAAGTGTTTAGTGGTTTATATATTTAGAAATTGATGTCTAAAGTTAGATTTATATTTTAGAATCATGATTATATTTTTTACAAATTTTAGATAATTTTAAAAATATTTATAAATAACCAGAAACATAATTTCTCTTCTTTTTTTAATAGCCATCGATTGATATCTCAGATCAAAGGCCCATAATCCACCATCCATCAGCTATCCTCGTTCTCTCTTCCTATTGGTTGATTATTTTAAGGCAAGGATCATAATCTTGTCCGTTCGTAAATGTTAATCTAACGGTTCAGAATTGTTTTTTCTTTTATCTCCTTCCTTCTCTCTCAGAACGTACGCCCACCGCAAACTAGGTTAGAGAGTTATCTCAAACCACCACAAATCTCTTTGTGACACCACGAGCCCACCTCGACCCACCACTAATCACTGTCTACCCATCACGATTCCATCTCAAACAACCATGATTCTCTCTTAAGCGACCACGATTTCTCTCTCTGGGTTTCCATCGAACTCATCCATATCAAAAGGTCTGCGCCCTCTAAAGTCTAAACCCTAGATTTATTTCATCTGTATGATTATTATATATTTCTCTAATTAAAAAGGTAACAACTCTTACAGATCCTTATAGATTCGAACCCTCACAGATCTGGGTTGGGAACTTCTTCAAAGGTCAGAGATACTCGATTTCCATTTATTCTTCTTCAAATATCATCTTCGATTTATTATTTCTTCTTCGAATAAGTTTTCATTTTCAGTTTAGATATTCATATTCAAATATCTATTAAAGTTCTAACTTGTGTTAACTTTACAGTCTAGAAACTATAATGGAAGGAAGGAAGAGCATCGTATGTGCACTGCCGGCATCTGGAGTGAGACCACAACTACTCCAAAAACAAAAACCACAACAAGAAGCACTCAACAGAGAACAAGAACGAGGACAGTCCTCGGGAGGAAATGATGTGGAGGAGATAACCAGAACAGAGTTCAGAACCTCTCTTGGCTACTTGACACGCATTGAGGAACCTGAAGAAGACATCGACCCAATGTTCAGAAACTCATCTCTTTTCAGACGCCCACCACAAGCACAAGGACAGTCCTCGCGAACCAAGTCTGGCCGTCATTACTAATTGTTGTTTATGTATGTTGTTTATGTCTGTTGTTTATGTATGTGTTTTTTTGCTATATGATGAATCAATTGTCAGCACATTATAGTGCTTTTTGCATATTTCTAGTCTGGTTACAATTACTAAAATTTCTATTTTTTAATTTTCTTTTTTTACAATATTTTCCAATTCTATATCCCATAAAAAAAAATAGTAAATCAAACCGAAAAATGTGTCAATATAGAAAATATTAGCTATTCAGTATTACCTATGAAAATAAACGTTATAGCACAAGTAAAACGCTGTATTATAATATTCAATGGCACAAAAAAATTGCTATTAAATGTTCAAAAATCCAAAACAAACTGAGTTACAAAAAGGTATTCCATGACAAAAAACAAATGTCATAACAAAATATTTTATGGCACACGAAAAGTGCCACATAAAATATTTAAATAGCGAAAAGAAATCGCTATAAATAGGTATAATATAACACAGGGCCAACGCTATAATATCTGTATATTGTTACAGCACGCGAAAAACGCTACGCTAGGGGGGGGGTCTATTATAGCTGCGGCTATCACGGCGTTCTTCGAAACGCTATGAAAACGATATGATAGCATTTTTCGGGTGCTATTAATACCGATATTTCTTGTAGTGGAAGTTGAATAAATCTCATAGGAGTTGGGATGAAGAAGTTATCCCACTTTCAAATCAGGTGATTCCAGTTTCCCAGTTTGGGAATAGGACAGCTTCTTCGTCGTTCCAATCAAACCAGGATGAATCACTTTGTAAGAAGCTTGATTTGGATACATAAAGTGTTGGAGAATCACCAGGAAGTTGAATAAATCTCATAGGAGTTGGGATTAAGAAGTTATCCCACTTTCAAATCAGGTATTCCAGTTTCCCAGTTTGGGAATAGGACAGCTTCTTCGTCGTTCCAATCAAACCAGGATGAATCACTTTGTAAGAAGCTTGATTTGGATACATAAAGTGTTGGGGAAACACCAGGATGTTGAATAAATCTCATAGGAGTTGGGATGAAGAAGTTATCCCACTTTCAAATCAGGTGATTCCAGTTTCCCAGTTTGGGAATAGGACAGCTTCTTCGTCGTTCCAATCAAACCATGATGAATCACTTTGTAAGAAGCTTGATTTTGATAAATAAAATGGTGGAGAATCACCAGGAAGTTGAATAAATCTCATAGGAGTTGGGATGAAGAAGTTATCCCACTTTCTAATCAGGTGATTCCAGTTTCCCAGTTTGGGAATAGGACAGGTTCTTCGTCGTTCCAATCAAACCAGGATGAATCACTTTGTAAGAAGCTTGATTTTGATACATAAAATGGTGGAGAAACACCAGGAAGTTGAATAAATCTCATAGGAGTTGGAATGAAGAAGTTATCCCACTTTCTAATCAGGTGATTCCAGTTTCCCAGTTTGGGAATAGGACAGCTTCTTCGTCGTTCCAATCAAACCAGGATGAATCACTTTGTAAGAAGCTTGATTTGGATACATAAAGGGTTGGAGAAACACCAGGAAGTTGAATAAATCTCATAGGACTTGGGATGAAGAAGTTATCCCACTTTCAAATCAGGTGATTCTAGTTTCCCAGTTTGGGAATAGGACAGCTTCTTCGTCGTTCCAATCAAACCAGGATGAATCACTTTGTAAGAAGCTTGATTTGGATACATAAAATGGTGGAGAAACACCAGGAAGTTGAATAAATCTCATAGGAGTTGGGATGAAGAAGTTATCCCACTTTCAAATCAGGTGATTCCAGTTTCCCAGTTTGGGAATAGGACAGCTTCTTCGTCGTTCCAATCAAACCAGGATGAATCACTTTGTAAGAAGCTTGATTTGGATACATAAAGTGTTGGAGAATCACCAGGAAGTTGAATAAATCTCATAGGAGTTGGGATTAAGAAGTTATCCCACTTTCAAATCAGGTGATTCCAGTTTCCCAGTTTGGGAATAGGACAGCTTCTTCGTCGTTCCAATCAAACCAGGATGAATCACTTTGTAAGAAGCTTGATTTGGATACATAAAGTGTTGGAGAATCACCAGGAAGTTGAATAAATCTCATAGGAGTTGGGATAAGAAGTTATCCCACTTTCAAATCAGGTGATTCCAGTTTCCCAGTTTGGGAATAGGACAGCTTCTTCGTCGTTCCAATCAAACCAGGATGAATCACTTTGTAAGAAGCTTGATTTGGATACATAAAATGGTGGAGAATCACCAGGAAGTTGAATAAATCTCATAGGAGTTGGGATGAAGAAGTTATCCCACTTTCTAATCAGGTGATTCCAGTTTCCCAGTTTGGGAATAGGACAGCTTCTTCGTCGTTCCAATCAAACCAGGATGAATCACTTTGTAAGAAGCTTGATTTTGATACATAAAATGGTGGAGAATCACCAGGAAGTTGAATAAATCTCATAGGAGTTGGAATGAAGAAGTTATCCCACTTTCTAATCAGGTGATTCCAGTTTCCCAGTTTGGGAATAGGACAGCTTCTTCGTCGTTCCAATCAAACCAGGATGAATCACTTTGTAAGAAGCTTGATTTGGATACATAAAGGGTTGGAGAAACACCAGGAAGTTGAATAAATCTCATAGGAGTTGGGATGAAGAAGTTATCCCACTTTCTAATCAGGTGATTCCAGTTTCCCAGTTTGGGAATAGGACAGCTTCTTCGTCGTTCCAATCAAACCAGGATGAATCACTTTGTAAGAAGCTTGATTTGGATACATAAAATGGTGGAGAATCACCAGGAAGTTGAATAAATCTCATAGGAGTTGGGATGAAGAAGTTATCCCACTTTCTAATCAGGTGATTCCAGTTTCCCAGTTTGGGAATAGGACAGCTTCTTCGTCGTTCCAATCAAACCAGGATGAATCACTTTGTAAGAAGCTTGATTTTGATACATAAAGTGTTGGAGAAACACCAGGAAGTTGAATAAATCTCATAGGAGTTGGGATGAAGAAGTTATCCCACTTTCAAATCAGGTGATTCCAGTTTCCCAGTTTGGGAATAGGACAGCTTCTCCGTCGTTCCAATCAAACCAGGATGAATCACTTTGTAAGAAGCTTGATTTGGATACATAAAGTGTTGGAGAATCACCAGGAAGTTGAATAAATCTCATAGGAGTTGGGATGAAGAAGTTATCCCACTTTCAAATCAGGTGATTCCAGTTTCCCAGTTTGGGAATAGGACAGCTTCTTCGTCGTTCCAATCAAACCAGGATGAATCACTTTGTAAGAAGCTTGATTTGGATACATAAAGTGTTGGAGAAACACCAGGAAGTTGAATAAATCTCATAGGAGTTGGGATGAAGAAGTTATCCCACTTTCTAATCAGGTGATTCCAGTTTCCCAGTTTGGGAATAGGACAGCTTCTTCGTCGTTCCAATCAAACCAGGATGAATCACTTTGTAAGAAGCTTGATTTGGATACATAAAGTGTTGGAGAAACACCAGGAAGTTGAATAAATCTCATAGGAGTTGGGATGAAGAAGTTATCCCACTTTCAAATCAGGTGATTCCAGTTTCCCAGTTTGGGAATAGGACAGCTTCTTCGTCGTTCCAATCAAACCAGGATGAATCACTTTGTAAGAAGCTTGATTTGGATACATAAAGTGTTGGAGAATCACCAGGAAGTTGAATAAATCTCATAGGAGTTGGGATGAAGAAGTTATCCCACTTTCAAATCAGGTGATTCCAGTTTCCCAGTTTGGGAATAGGACAGCTTCTTCGTCGTTCCAATCAAACCAGGATGAATCACTTTGTAAGAAGCTTGATTTGGATACATAAAGTGTTGGAGAAACACCAGGAAGTTGAATAAATCTCATAGGAGTTGGGATGAAGAAGTTATCCCACTTTCAAATCAGGTGATTCCAGTTTCCCAGTTTGGGAATAGGACAGCTTCTTCGTCGTTCCAATCAAACCAGGATGAATCACTTTGTAAGAAGCTTGATTTTGATACATAAAATGGTGGAGAATCACCAGGAAGTTGAATAAATCTCATAGGAGTTGGGATGAAGAAGTTATCCCACTTTCTAATCAGGTGATTCCAGTTTCCCAGTTTGGGAATAGGACAGCTTCTTCGTCGTTCCAATCAAACCAGGATGAATCACTTTGTAAGAAGCTTGATTTGGATACATAAAGTGTTGGAGAATCACCAGGAAGTTGAATAAATCTCATAGGAGTTGGAATGAAGAAGTTATCCCACTTTCTAATCAGGTGATTCCAGTTTCCCAGTTTGGGAATAGGACAGCTTCTTCGTCGTTCCAATCAAACCAGGATGAATCACTTTGTAAGAAGCTTGATTTGGATACATAAAGGGTTGGAGAAACACCAGGAAGTTGAATAAATCTCATAGGAGTTGGGATGAAGAAGTTATCCCACTTTCAAATCAGGTGATTCCAGTTTCCCAGTTTGGGAATAGGACAGCTTCTTCGTCGTTCCAATCAAACCAGGATGAATCACTTTGTAAGAAGCTTGATTTTGATACATAAAATGGTGGAGAAACACCAGGAAGTTGAATAAATCTCATAGGAGTTGGGATGAAGAAGTTATCCCACTTTCTAATCAGGTGATTCCAGTTTCCCAGTTTGGGAATAGGACAGCTTCTCCGTCTTTCCAATCAAACCAGGATGAATCACTTTGTAAGAAGCTTGATTTGGATACATAAAGTGTTGGAGAATCACCAGGAAGTTTAATAAATCTCATAGGAGTTTGGATGAAGAAGTTATCCCACTTTCTAATCAGGTGATTCCAGTTTCCCAGTTTGGGAATAGGACAGCTTCTTCGTCGTTCCAATCAAACCAGGATGAATCACTTTGTAAGAAGCTTGATTTTGATACATAAAATGGTGGAGAATCACCAGGAAGTTGAATAAATCTCATAGGAGTTGGGATGAAGAAGTTATCCCACTTTCTAATCAGGTGATTCCAGTTTCCCAGTTTGGGAATAGGACAGGTTCTTCGTCGTTCCAATCAAACCAGGATGAATCACTTTGTAAGAAGCTTGATTTGGATACATAAAGTGTTGGAGAAACACCAGGAAGTTCAATAAATCTCATAGGAGTTGGGATGAAGAAGTTATCCCACTTTCAAATCAGGTGATTCCAGTTTCCCAGTTTGGGAATAGGACAGCTTCTCCGTCGTTCCAATCAAACCAGGATGAATCACTTTGTAAGAAGCTTGATTTGGATACATAAAGTGTTGGAGAATCACCAGGAAGTTGAATAAATCTCATAGGAGTTGGGATGAAGAAGTTATCCCACTTTCAAATCAGGTGATTCCAGTTTCCCAGTTTGGGAATAGGACAGCTTCTTCGTCGTTCCAATCAAACCAGGATGAATCACTTTGTAAGAAGCTTGATTTTGATACATAAAGTGTTGGGGAAACACCAGGAAGTTGAATAAATCTCATAGGAGTTGGGATGAAGAAGTTATCCCACTTTCTAATCAGGTGATTCCAGTTTCCCAGTTTGGGAATAGGACAGCTTCTTCGTCGTTCCAATCAAACCAGGATGAATCACTTTGTAAGAAGCTTGATTTGGATACATAAAGTGTTGGAGAAACACCAGGAAGTTGAATAAATCTCATAGGAGTTGGGATGAAGAAGTTATCCCACTTTCAAATCAGGTGATTCCAGTTTCCCAGTTTGGGAATAGGACAGCTTCTTCGTCGTTCCAATCAAACCAGGATGAATCACTTTGTAAGAAGCTTGATTTGGATACATAAAGTGTTGGAGAATCACCAGGAAGTTGAATAAATCTCATAGGAGTTGGGATTAAGAAGTTATCCCACTTTCAAATCAGGTGATTCCAGTTTCCCAGTTTGGGAATAGGACAGCTTCTTCGTCGTTCCAATCAAACCAGGATGAATCACTTTGTAAGAAGCTTGATTTGGATACATAAAGTGTTGGAGAAACACCAGGAAGTTGAATAAATCTCATAGGAGTTGGGATGAAGAAGTTATCCCACTTTCAAATCAGGTGATTCCAGTTTCCCAGTTTGGGAATAGGACAGCTTCTTCGTCGTTCCAATCAAACCATGATGAATCACTTTGTAAGAAGCTTGATTTGATACATAAAATGGTGGAGAATCACCAGGAAGTTGAATAAATCTCATAGGAGTTGGGATGAAGAAGTTATCCCACTTTCTAATCAGGTGATTCCAGTTTCCCAGTTTGGGAATAGGACAGCTTCTTCGTCGTTCCAATCAAACCAGGATGAATCACTTTGTAAGAAGCTTGATTTGGATACATAAAGTGTTGGAGAATCACCAGGAAGTTGAATAAATCTCATAGGAGTTGGAATGAAGAAGTTATCCCACTTTCTAATCAGGTGATTCCAGTTTCCCAGTTTGGGAATAGGACAGCTTCTTCGTCGTTCCAATCAAACCAGGATGAATCACTTTGTAAGAAGCTTGATTTGGATACATAAAGGGTTGGAGAAACACCAGGAAGTTGAATAAATCTCATAGGAGTTGGGATGAAGAAGTTATCCCACTTTCAAATCAGGTGATTCCAGTTTCCCAGTTTGGGAATAGGACAGCTTCTTCGTCGTTCCAATCAAACCAGGATGAATCACTTTGTAAGAAGCATGATTTGGATACATAAAATGGTGGAGAAACAACAGGAAGTTGAATAAATCTCATAGGAGTTGGGATGAAGAAGTTATCCCACTTTCTAATCAGGTGATTCCAGTTTCCCAGTTTGGGAATAGGACAGCTTCTCGTCTTTCCAATCAAACCAGGATGAATCACTTTGTAAGAAGCTTGATTTGGATACATAAAGTGTTGGAGAATCACCAGGAAGTTAATAAATCTATAGGAGTTTGGATGAAGAAGTTATCCCACTTTCTAATCAGGTGATTCCAGTTTCCCAGTTTGGGAATAGGACAGCTTCTTCGTCGTTCCAATCAAACCAGGATGAATCACTTTGTAAGAAGCTTGATTTGGATACATAAATGGTGGAGAAACACCAGGAAGTTGAATAAATCTCATAGGAGTTGGGATGAAGAAGTTATCCCACTTTCTAATCAGGTGATTCCAGTTTCTCAGTTTGGGAATAGGACAGCTTCTCCGTCGTTCCAATCAAACCAGGATGAATCACTTTGTAAGAAGCTTGATTTGGATACATAAAGTGTTGGATAATCACCAGGAAGTTGAATAAATCTCATAGGAGTTGGGATGAAGAAGTTATCCCACTTTCAAATCAGGTGATTCCAGTTTCCCAGTTTGGGAATAGGACAGCTTCTTCGTCGTTCCAATCAAACCAGGATGAATCACTTTGTAAGAAGCTTGATTTTGATACATAAAGGGTTGGAGAAACACCAGGAAGTTGAATAAATCTCATAGGAGTTGGGATGAAGAAGTTATCCCACTTTCAAATCAGGTGATTCCAGTTTCCCAGTTTGGAAATAGGACAGCTTCTTCGTCGTTCCAATCAAACCAGGATGAGTCACTTTGTAAGAAGCTTGATTTGGATACATAAAGTGTTGGAGAAACACCAGGAAGTTGAATAAATCTCATAGGAGTTGGGATGAAGAAGTTATCCCACTTTCAAATCAAGTGATTCCAGTTTCCCAGTTTGGGAATAGGACAGCTTCTTCGTCGTTCCAATCAAACCAGGATGAATCACTTTGTAAGAAGCTTGATTTTGATACATAAAATGGTGGAGAATCACCAGGAAGTTTAATAAATCTAATAGGAGTTGGGATGAAGAAGTTATCCCACTTTCTAATCAGGTGATTCCAGTTTCCCAGTTTGGGAATAGGACCGGTTCTTCGTCGTTCCAATCAAACCAGGATGAATCACTTTGTAAGAAGCTTGATTTTGATACATAAAGTGTTGGAGAAACACCAGGAAGTTCAATAAATCTCATAGGAGTTAGGATGAAGAAGTTATCCCACTTTCAAATCAGGTGATTCCAGTTTCCCAGTTTGGGAATAGGACAGCTTCTCCGTCGTTCCAATCAAACCAGGATGAATCACTTTGTAAGAAGCTTGATTTGGATACATAAAGTGTTGGAGAATCACCAGGAAGTTTAATAAATCTCATAGGAGTTGCGATGGTGTGATCCTGATCAGGATTGGAATCAATGGATTGAAGCCAATGTATGGGTCAGCTATACCACTGATCATGGTGCAGTTTAATGGACAGTATCATACTCTTATTGGCATGATCTATGAGGTTCTGGATAGAGAGAAGAGAAGAACTGTTGGTACTGCCTTGAAACAGCTTGAACAAAGAGGATTCAACCAACTGAGCTTAACAGGAGCTATGGAGACCATTCACCTCATCCAAATTTGTATGGAGAACAAGGAAAACATGTCAGGAAGTTTCTGGATTGGGTTATATTTGGATCTAGGCGAAATAGGGCTTTTTCGGTCCAAAAAGAGAGTTGCAGCCAGAATCTTGATCCACTTGCTTTCTAGCTGGCCTAACAGGACGTGGAGGATCTAAAGTTCATTAGGAGACACTCCAAATCAAGTTCAAGTCGTGGCCCATCATAAACCAAAGAAGAACCAGCTTGTTGGTTTGATTTAATTGCAATGTAATGGGTTTAGTTTATTGGGCTTTCATTTAATTTAAACCAAAGACAATTAGGAATTTGAGTAAACCAGATTTGGGTAGATTATATTTAAAATAAACCAATTTCGAATTGGATTAGGAGATTAAACCATCTTGGTTTAAATTTAGGGTTTTCAGTTTTATTCTTTTAACATATGTAGCCACGTTTTGGCATGGAGATCAATCAATCGACATTTTTTTCAACTTCTTTGTTTTGAGTTTTCTCTCAATTCTGCTGGTGTGTAATATCCAGCTTGGGTTCTCTGATTTGGTGTGTCATATCCAGATCAGAAGCCTTGGAGTATCAGGAGGCGAGCCATCTCTCTTGTGTCCCACATCAATCCACAAACCTTGATACAGATCGAGTCTTTGATTCTCTGTTTGCAAGGATTATCTCTGTGATCCATCCTAGACACTAAGCAGGGTGATCCTGTGTCTGTGGGGCAGAAAAAAACATCTTTATAGCATCCCATAGCTCTAAGGAGAAGACCATATCCATCACCTTTCATCCACCCACGCCCCCTTCAAGTGATCCAGGGAGAGACAGCCATTCCAGGGCTGCACCAAGTGGTATCAGAGCCTCTTGAGGGTTAGGGTTTGAAGTTTTAACAAGGGAGCACGAAATCTATCAGTTAACAAACTGTATTCTATGTCTGGATATGAAGAAGAGCTTACAATTCCATTCTTCTATGGGAAGATTGATACAGAGGCATATCTTGATTGGGAAAAGAAGATGGAGTTTCTCTTTGGACTCCTATACTACACTGAAAAGAAAAAGGTATGTCTAGCAGTCAATGGACTCTGTGGAAGTGCATTCTCATGGTGGCAGAGAGTTTCTCAGACTAGGAGATTTGAAAAAAAACCTCAAATTATTTCATGGGTGGAGATGAAGACCTTGATGAGGAAGAGGTTTGTCTCGCAGTGGAAACTTTCAAAACTAAAACCAGAAGCAGCAACAAAGCTTACTATTTTAGATCAGCCTGCCTATTGGTCTGAATTGCCATTAAAACCGGCTGAGAGAAGATCTGTGGTTCCTGTTCTATCATTGAAACAAGAGGAGGAAAAGCAGCAAGCTTCTATATTAGCTTCTCCAATACAACAGATTGAGGAGAGTCATAAAACTGAACCAGAACCAACAACTCTTTGTTTAAAACTAGAGGAGGAGGCAGAAGTTGCAGAAGCTGAGTGTGGCCACGTGCCTGATCAAATAAAACAAGAAGAAAAGGTTCCTGGAGGGTCATCTAAAGCTCTTGAATTGGTGCTTCCTACTGTTGAGCAAGGTGATAACTTTAAGTCTTTAGCTTGTGAGTTACTAATCAGACCTTTGGTATGTCTTCAGCTCAGCTTAGTGGAACATCTGAGAGTTGTTAAGGGCTTGCAACAAGTTGTTTTTGAACCAGGAGGAAGCTTGTGTGTGGTTAGAAGAAACAAACAAATTCTGGATCAGAAAGCAACTGCATACAAGCTCAATTTGCAAGGTTCATTCACTCTTGAAAAACAAGATTTGTGGTCAAATCTTTTTAAAGGGAGAGAGAATGGTATGATAAAAACTATTTGCAGAGAGAATGAAGGAGAGTCAGGAGGTAACACGTCCTTTATCAGGTTCATAACTGACCAGAACAAGCTGAGAAGAGATAAACAGGAACTGGTGGTGGTTAAAGAGAAGCCAGAACTGGAGGATGAGTATGGGGACCAAACCACACGACCACCTGACCAGAAGGATGTTAAACTGAGAGTACATGGTCTCATGTTGATGACCAGGACGTGGATAGGATCATCCTGGAGAGAAGCATTCAACTGCAAACTCAACAAAGTGGAGAAATCATCTGCCTTAGAAGCCACATGCAGTGAGGAAAGTTCCAAGATGTTGCTGAGACATGAAGAAGGACTGCAGAGCTTTGTGTTTCATCCTGGAGAGACTAGAGAGGTGATGATATATCTCATGGCCAGGTCAGGAACTTTGGAGTTAAATTATCAAGGTTCTGTCATCCTACAGAGCTTGGATTTGAGGACAAATCCTTTTAAAGGAGGAGGGGATGGTGTGATCCTGATCAGGATTGGAATCAATGGATTGAAGCCAATGTATGGGTCAGCTATACCACTGATCATGGTGCAGTTTAATGGACAGTATCATACTCTTATTGGCATGATCTATGAGGTTCTGGATAGAGAGAAGAGAAGAACTGTTGGTACTGCCTTGAAACAGCTTGAACAAAGAGGATTCAACCAACTGAGCTTAACAGGAGCTATGGAGACCATTCACCTCATCCAAATTTGTATGGAGAACAAGGAAAACATGTCAGGAAGTTTCTGGATTGGGTTATATTTGGATCTAGGCGAAATAGGGCTTTTTCGGTCCAAAAAGAGAGTTGCAGCCAGAATCTTGATCCACTTGCTTTCTAGCTGGCCTAACAGGACGTGGAGGATCTAAAGTTCATTAGGAGACACTCCAAATCAAGTTCAAGTCGTGGCCCATCATAAACCAAAGAAGAACCAGCTTGTTGGTTTGATTTAATTGCAATGTAATGGGTTTAGTTTATTGGGCTTTCATTTAATTTAAACCAAAGACAATTAGGAATTTGAGTAAACCAGATTTGGGTAGATTAATATTTAAAATAAACCAATTTCGAATTGGATTAGGAGATTAAACCATCTTGGTTTAAATTTAGGGTTTTCAGTTTTATTCTTTTAACATATGTAGCCACGTTTTGGCATGGAGATCAATCAATCGACATTTTTTTCAACTTCTTTGTTTTGAGTTTTCTCTCAATTCTGCTGGTGTGTAATATCCAGCTTGGGTTCTCTGATTTGGTGTGTCATATCCAGATCAGAAGCCTTGGAGTATCAGGAGGCGAGCCATCTCTCTTGTGTCCCACATCAATCCACAAACCTTGATACAGATCGAGTCTTTGATTCTCTGTTTGCAAGGATTATCTCTGTGATCCATCCTAGACACTAAGCAGGGTGATCCTGTGTCTGTGGGGCAGAAAAAAACATCTTTATAGCATCCCATAGCTCTAAGGAGAAGACCATATCCATCACCTTTCATCCACCCACGCCCCCTTCAAGTGATCCAGGGAGAGACAGCCATTCCAGGGCTGCACCAAGGTAGATGATAGAAGATGGCTCTGATACCACTTGGTGCAGCCCTGGAATGGCTGTCTTCCCCTGATCACTTGAAGGGGGCGTGGGGTGGATGAAAGGTGATGGATATGGGCTTCTCCTTAGAGCATGGGATGCTATAAAGATGTTTTTTTCTGCCCCACAGCACAGGATCACCTGCTTAGTGTCTAGGATGGATCACAGAGATAATCCTTGCAAACAAGATCAAAGACTCGATCTGTATCAGGTTTGTGGATTGATGTGGGACAAAGAGAGATGGCTCCCTCCTGAGACTTCCAGGCTTC
>NW_026014821.1:0-12500 GCF_020379485.1 Brassica napus
GCTGGGTCAATACGCAACCTAGTTCAAGTGAGGGATGCGTCCGTATAGACCACATATGGTGATCGGCCTCCGGAAGCACTAGGACGGGTGCGCTAGTCAGCATGTCTTAAGTGCGGAGAAAATTCCTCACACTCTTCAGCCCATGTGAACTAACGTCCTTCCAGTCAACCGCGTCATAGGCTGAGCCAAGCTTGCGATCCTTTCACAAACTTTCTATAGTAGCCTGCCAGCCCTAAGAAGCTTCTGACTTCCGTAGCACTGCGTGGTCGGGGCCAATCCTTGATTGCCCTGATCTTCTCTGGATCCACCGAGATGCCCTGATCGGAAACAATATGGCCGAGGAACCCAATACTCTTCTGCCAAAAGCTCCATTTACTGAGTTTAGCATAGAGTTTGTGTTCTCGTAATCGTTCCGCACGGCTCTCAAGTGTTCCTATGAGATTCCTCATCCTTGGAATAAATTAGGATATCATCAATGAAGATGATCACGGAATTCATCCAAGAAATCTCGGAACACGCTGGTCATCATTTTCATGAAAGCGGCAGGTGCATTGGTCAGACCGAACGGCATCACTACGAACTCGTAATGACCGTACCTGGTCCTAAATGCCGTCTTCCTAATATCATTTGGCTCTATAGGGATCTGATGATACCCTGAAGCCAAATCAATCTTGGAAAACCACTTGGCTCCTTTGAGTTGATCCAACAGTCGTCTATCCTGGGCAACGGGTACTTGTTCTTCACAGTGACCCTTTTCAACCCTCGATAGTCGATGCACAGACGCATGCTACCATCCTTCTTTCTCCGAAGAGGACTGGTGCACCCACAGGGGAGCACTTGGCCGTATGAACCCCTTGTCAAGCAATTCTTCCAATTGCTTCTTTAGCTGCCATCTCGGCCGGAGCCATCCGGTACAGACTCTTGGACAGCGGAGCTGTCCCTGGCTCTAGTTCAATCGTAAATGGATCCGACCTATCAGGGGGACACCCTGAGGTACCTGGAACACATCTGGGAACTTCGACACCAACGATCCTCTGAAAGGTCTTTCAGACAGGCAGAACTGCCTGGCTCTGTAGTTGTAATTGTAGCCAAAAAGGACTGACAACCCTGTTCCAACATCCGAATCGCTCGACTGCTGAAACCACTACTTTCTCTTGAGCCGGACACAGCATTGGTACTGGATCGTCGAAGCCCAGTCTCCAATTGCACACGACCTCTATGGCAATCGAGGAGTGGCCCGATACTTCCCAACCAGTCCATACCTAGGATCACTTCGTGATTCTTTAGGTTGACACAGACCAAATCCACAGGGAATACCTTTCCCTGTATTGACACTGGGATATTTGACATGAGACCTAGTGAGTTCATGGCTTGCCCTCCGGCCGCCCTCACTATCCCAAAATTATCTCCAGCGTCCAGACAGAACAGACCCTTTCCGACCAGTCCCGGACTCACAAAACTATGTGTAGCCCCTGTGTCGAAAAGTACGTGGGTTTCCACACCACCAATCATGAGGGTTCCTAACAGAGACCCTCATAAGAATCGCCTAGACATTCTAGGTTCCATACCAAGCATTTTCTACTGAATGTAAAAGAAAAATTTAGGAATTACCAGAGATCGAATCAAACGATCCAGAAGCGCCGTCGTCCCGGGACAGCTTATACACCCTTGGTGTTGTGGTCGGCTACTCTGGGTCGACTTGCCTGTGTCTCCACGGCCCTTCCTCTCCTCCTTGTAGCTTAGGACAATCCGACTTGTAGTGTCCAGTCTTGCCACATAGGAAGCAAGTCACGGAGCCGCTGCCACTGGACTGGTCGGAGAATCGGTTTGGTCGAGTGCAGTTTTGGATCGTGTGATCCATGCTGCCACATCGCACACAAGCCCCCATGGCCTCCAGCACTCACCGGGATGATTCTTTCCACACTTGGGACATGGTAGGTCGGCCACCAGAGGTCTTACCCCGTCCACCTGGTCCCACTTCCTCTTTTTATATTTGTTTTGCCCGACGGGCCAGACTGTGACTTAGCCTTAAGCTTAGCTTCTTCAGCCAAGTTAGACTCTAGCAAAGCCACCCGTTCCACCAGTTCTCCGACGGTGTTGAAAGTGTTGAAAGTGCGGATTCGCAATGGGTCTTCAGTTCGGGCCTTAGGCCTCGGATGAACCTACGGACTGGACTGCCTCGTCCTCCAGCTCTCTTCCAACAAACCGTCTGAGCCGGTTGAACTCTTCTTCGTACTCCCGTACGGTCCTGTGGCCTTGGGCCAAATATAGAAACTGAGCTTCCAGACGATCCCAAGCCTCACCAGGGAAGTATTTGCGGTTGAATTCAACTTCAAAGTCCGCAAAACTTTCCAGACTCCCATTGGTGCGCTTGTCCACTGCAAGCCACCAGTTATGCGCGTCCCCTTCCAGGAAGTGAACCGAATGTCGCGTCTGTAATCCACTGGACAGCGAGTTGATTGAAAGTTTCGGACCAACCTACTCCTCCACTCGTCTGCCACAATAGGGTCGGTGCTACCGGAGAAATGCTTCGTACCCAACCTGGATAAATGTTGAAGCAGACTCAGATAGTCCACCTTCTTTCCAGACTTTTCCGGTGGATCGATCTCGATCACCTCACCGTTTCCACAACTGGACCATTGGTGTTGGGGTGGTCGTAGCCACAGGCGTAGCCTGGCCAACCGAGGAGTTCACTAGTGGCGTGAACAGTTGCGCCATAGCCGCAACCTGAGTCCCCATTACCTTCATGGCCTCTAACAGTCCTCTTTGGACAGTGTTGCGGGCACATTATGTGTAGGCACAGGGGGGGGTAACCCACAAATAGATAGAGGTTGGATCCAAGCTAAACCTGAGAACAATGAGAACCGATTTTTATGAGTTTTTAGAGTTTTATATGCAAAAAGAAACAAATATGAATATGAAATCAAAATGAATATGAATAAAGACAAATAGAAAAGGGATAGATTGATGGAGATGGGATCTTTGTTGCTGGATGTGTATCACTCTCAACAAGGATCAATGGATGGGAGATGAATGAAGATGGACCGGTCTTGCTGGATGTGTCACTCTCAAGATCGATTAATGGATGGAGATGGGATGATGGACGCCACAAAGCTCTGTGAAAGGAGGCTTTGATAAGTCAAGTTGCTCCAGAGTTGTTTTCTCACACACTCAAAAACTTAGAACAATAGTTTTGACAAAACTAGAAAAATTGAATAATTCATAATACTTTCAAAGATGGGTGATTTACAATGAAACAAAGACTAGAGCTTTATAGGCTCGACCAAGAACTTTCTAACAGCCATAAATGACATAAGGAAAGAAATAAAAATCGAAATAATAAATTGGAAGCAAAGGAATTGATGGCTCCTTGAAAACTAGCCGTTGGAGCCTTTTGTGGGATTTTGGCTCCAAGTGAAGAAACTTGATTGCTTGAATCTGGACGTTTTAAGGGGATAAGAGAGCTTTCTTGGGACCTTCTTGAATGCTTGATAGATGCTGATCTCGTCCTTGCCTTGGTAGAAAAAGAGCTGTTGGAGTTTTGAATGCAAGAGACTCCAAATAAGGCAGTTCGGTGATAATGGGGATCTTCTTATTCCTATGTGGCTGGTGCATGGGATGAAGTTGTAGAACTCTCTGGCTCGTGTATAATGTCTCCTGGATGTCTTGGTTTAGTCTGGATGTCGTCTGGTTCTCCTGGTTGGGATTGGAATTGCTTGGAATGATCAAACCGAAAGATTGTCCAATCTTTCCATAAATAGCTCCGGTTTGATTTAAGTGATTCTCCATTGAACCGACTGATCTCCTGGGTTCTGGTGCAGCTAAGAACTTCTGGAATACCTCCTGATTGGTTGAAATGATCTCCTGGTCGCCAATTTCTGGTTTGAAGCTGATTGAACCGGTTAGCTTCCAATTGAGGCGAGTGTAGCACTGGTTTGACCGGTTCTGGAAAATTGAACATATCTTCTGATTTACGTGTCCATTTCTCCTGATCTTTGGCTTTCTGGAAAGCTGAAAGAATTCTCTTGAATTTGATGACGGGCTTTGCTTCAGGAAGCTCCTTACTTGAGCTTAAATCTCCTTCTAAAGTCGGATACTCGCATATGGATAGGCTGAGAAACCTCTGAGTTGTAAAATTCATAACTTCTTGCTCCGTGAATATTTTGGCCAATTCCAATTGGCCTGGACTTCTTCTTGAGTGTAGAATCCATAAAATTAGCCTCGTAATTTAAACCTCCTGGTTTGAAAGATATGGTATTTGTAGTGCACGTATGTCCTGGTTTGCGCCTTGGCTGGTTGAGTAGGGCTTTGGGTTGACCTCCGGTTCAGTTGATGATCTGATGACCACATCATCCCCTCCCTCTTGACAAGGTTTCGACCTCGAAACTATATAACCTGCATCAAGATAGAGCAAGTCAGGTTTCATTCTCTTTTGAGAGTTTAGAACCTTACCTTGGTATAATTTCGGTTTGGTGATGCATGGTGCATCTGGTGGCTCTTCTTTGAAAAGATTTGAAAGGATCACGCCTCTGCTATGGCTATGGCCATTTCATCTCTTCTGGAGTGGATGGTCCTTCAAAGTTTTGGTGGCCACATTTCTGTTCTTCCTTGGAGTTGATTCTCCTAGCAACATAAGATTATCCGGTGGAATTTCTTTAAAGCTTTCTTCTTGGCAACCTGAAATAGTCTCAACACTCTGGACAAAAATCAAGTGCATTATATCTATCATGGAAATATTAAAAACATGCTGATCTAAAATGAATCTTACCATAGGTTTTGGAATTTGAACAATCCATTGTTTAGATTTTGGTTTCCACTTGTGAGGTGGTTCATGACTGAGCTTATGGTCTGGTTCCTTCTGTGGAACTTCAGTAAGCAGATAGCTTTCATTTTTACTCCCTACATCAAGAACACACACGTCAGTACTAGTATCTCTAGGTGGTGTTAGACACTTACCTTGGTATGATACTTCATTTACTGGTTTTGCTTCTTTAAGCAACATGGACTGCATTGTGTCTTGAACCATCTTCTGATCCATCACAGCTGTGGCGCCTGGTGGCTCCTCTCCTTTGAATTCATGCTCCTTAGTTCCTGTTACATCACCTTTTGACAACACAAGTGACTCATACAAGTGGTAGATGATTCATTAACTGATTTATCAAGTATAGGACTTACCTTAGCCTCTACTTGGACAATAACAGTTTCTGGTTTTCTTTGGAACCATGAGTTAGATACCTCCTTGGGTATATCTTTTGGATCTTAGAACTTGTGAGTTCTGGTGCAAATTCATCCCTCATGACTTCCTTAGATCTCTCCACGTTTTTATAGCTGGCTCCTTGTAAAACCATCTATCATCTTCTTCTTGTACCCACCATTTAAAGGCATTACCTCTTAGTTGATCAATGGCATAAGATAGTCTCTCTTCTTTCAGAATTTTTTGTGTAGTGAAACCATTCATCAAGGTTCCTCTCCCAAATAGGTAGCTTCTTCCTCCTGAAAATGTAAAGAGTTCAATTTTATCAGCAAAATATTTATGATCAAACCGAGAATTAGCAACATGATGAATATGGGTTTGAGAAGTTGGCTGTTGACTGATCCATGAAGGATCTGGTGGCTTGGGCTCGACATAAACAGCTTCTGGTGCATCTCCAAATCTTCTTTCTCCTTGCTGTGGTCGTTGGCCTTGTGCCTTGTGTCTTTTCTCCAACCGAGCAATCTGATCTTTTACTTTCTTTAAATCTGCCAAAAGAGTTTGGTTTTCCTTGAGAAGTTGTCTCTGGGTTTCTCCTGCCATAGCTTCCTGAAAACAATCTCAAAGAGCAAGTGAAGATATGGGAAGTTTTGGTCGAACCAAAATAAGTAAACAAATGCAATCTATTAAAACTAAACCGAAAAAGATGCAATGTTGAACCGAAATGAAATAAATTATGGAAAATGATTTTTCTTTTGGTTTTCTTAATGCAAATCTCGAAATGAAACAATAATAAATGACAATTAACACAAATGAAAAGAAAATATGGAAAGCAAACTAATGCTGAATTTTTTTTGAATTTTCTTTGGATGAAATGCAACAATTAAATATGCAAATGATATAAACTAAAGCTTAAAAAAATATTTTCTTTTTCTTTTCTGATGCAATCACGAAATGAACAAGTAGAAATGGTATGAAACAATAACTAGGATGATTTCTTTTGGCTTTTGAATTTATGAATGCAAATGAAAATGAATCAAATTCAAACATAAATTTTTATGGGAATTTTTTTTTTTTATGGAAACTAATAAATGCAAACACTTTTCTTTTGGGATTTTCGATTTAAATGAATCAAACAAAACTTTTCTTTTCTTTTTCGTGGCACTTAGCAGAATGAACAGCAAGAACACAAAACAAATGCAGAAACAAAACTTGAAACAAAGAAACAGTTTTTATGGATTTTCGGTTTATGATGAAAAACAAATGCAAACAAATATGAATGATGCAAGGATAGAGTGACCTGATTCAGGAGCTTGAGCTCTGATACCAAAATGTTGTAGGCACAGGGGGGGTAACCCACGAATAGATAGAGGTTGGATCCAAGCTACAACCTGAGAACAATGAGAACCGATTTTTATGAGTTTTTAGAGTTTTATAATGCAAACAGAAACAAATATGAATATGAATCAAATGATATATATGAATAAAAACAAATAGAAAAGGGATAGATTGATGGAGATGAGATCTTTGTTGCTGGATGTGTATCACTCTCAACAAGGATCAATGGATGGGAGATGAATGAAGATGGAACCGGTCTTGCTGGATGCGTATCACTCTCAAGATCGATTAATGAGATGGAGATGGGATGATGGACGCACCACAAGCTCTGTGAAAGGAGGCTTTGATAAGTCAAGTTGCTCCAGAGTTGTTTCTCACACACTCAAAAGACTTAGAACAATAGTTTTGACAAAACTAGAAAAATGAATAATTCATAATACTTTCAAAGATGGGTGATTTACAATGAAACAAAGACTAGAGCTTTATAGGCTCGACCAAGAACTTTCTAACAGCCATAAAATGACATAAGGAAAGAAATAAAAATCGAAATAATAAACTTGGAAGCAAAGGAATTGATGGCTCCTTGAAAACTAGCCGTTGGAGCCTTTTGTGGGATTTTGGCTCCAAGTGAAGAAACTTGATTTGCTTGAATCTGGACGGTTTAAGGGGATAAGAGAGCTTTCTTGGGACCTTCTTGAATGCTTGATAGATGCTGATCTCGTCCTTGCCTTGGTAGAAAAAGAGCTGTTGGAGTTTGAATGCAAGAGACTCCAAATAAGGCAGTTTGGTGATAATGGGGATCTTCTTATTCCTATGTGGGCTGGTGCATGGGATGAAGTTGTAGAACTCTTCTGGCTCGTGTATAATGTCTCCTGGATGTCTTGGTTTAGTCTGGATGTCGTCTGGTTCTCCTGGTTGGATTGGAATTGCTTGGAATGGATCAAACCGACAGATTGTCCAATCTTTCCATAAATAGCTCCGGTTTGATTTAAGTGATTCTCCATTGAACCGACTGATCTCCTGGGTTCTGGTGCAGCTAAGAACTTCTGGAATACCTCCTGATGGTTGAAATGATCTCCTGGTCGCCAATTTCTGGTATGAAGCTGATTGAACCGGTTAGCTTCCAATTGAGGCGAGTGTAGCACTGGTTTGACCGGTTCTGGAAAATTGAACATATCTTCTGATTTACGTGTCCATTTCTCCTGATCTTTGGATTTCTGGAAAGCTGAAAGAATTCTCTTGAATTTGATGACGGGCTTTGCTTCAGGCAGCTCCTTACTTGAGCTTAAATCTCCTTCTAAAGTCGGATACTCGCAGATGGATAGGCTGAGAAACCTCTGAGTTGTAAAATTCATAACTTCTTGCTCCGTGAATATTTTGGCCCAATTCCAATTGGCCTGGACTTCTTCTTGAGTGTAGAATCCATAAGAATTAGCCTAGTAATTTAAACCCTCCTGGTTTGAAAGATATGGTATTTTTAGTGCACGTATGTCCTGGTTTGCGCCTTGGCTGGTTGAGTAGGGCTTTGGGTTGACCTCCGGTTCAGTTGATGATCTGATGACCACATCACATTAGCCGTTCCATCGGCCACTCTCTCATGCTGGTCACCATCACAGTTAGCGTTCGAGGATTCCACTTCCTCATCACTCTCCCGATGTTCCTGACCATCCTGTTGCGTCCCCGTAAGATTAGCCTGATCAGTTGGCAACACGTCTCTAGTGTCAGCTGCGGCCGGATCGGTTTGCAATCCGGATAGATTGGTCCCGTCCATGGCCACTTGACTAGACTGACCGGCTGTTTTCTTACTCTTTCGGGACTTTCCCGATTTGATTTTTCCAGCCTAAGGATTCAGACAATGTTAGTACGAAACTCACTAACATAAACAAAACAAAACAATCCCTAGACTAAGCAATCAAACCTCACCGTGAGACCTAATCAGCTGGCTGCGTGTGTGTGTGTGGACTGCCTAACCCAACTATCCTAGAATCAAGCATGCTCTGATACCAACTTGTAAGACCCGAACCCTGGCCTCTCGACCTGATGGAGTCCGCAGGCTTACTTATTAATTTCTCTGCTTGTTTGATCCATTTTTAAGTCTATTAGTTACTAAGTCATATTCGAATATGAGGTTCATAAACAAAGGAACAGATTGCACAGCGGAATAACAATGTATAAACTTTGTATTACTTAGAACATGAGATTCAATACACAACTTCTTAACAGTCTCATAGACAATCACTAGTTCATCCCTAGCATCATCTAACCCACACGTTACACAGCCTCTCACTGACCGAGCCTTCACGGCTCCTTGGCTTGACCAGAAACCCCCTTAGTTCCTGAAACCACAACCAGATAAGCATTAATCATAACCGAGAATAGAACGGATTGATTCTACAATGCTTGGCTTGGTTCCTAAACTTAGATAAACCTCAGTCAACATAATCATAAAACGTATGAACCTACCTACCGTATCCTAAGTCATTCAACCAACCACCCCTTGACTTAGAATCAGATAGATAGTCCAGAATAGATAACAGAACACACGAACAGATCCGGATAGTCCCCAAAGACCAATCCGTCTATCCGGATAGAATCTAGGTGCGACCGGCCAATGGAGTTCGGCTCAATGGCCCAACGGACTCCCTTACCTGATCCGGCCTTAGGCCTGGATCCAATCGGCCTAGTAAGCCTCAAGCCTAATCCGGAAGGCTTAGCAACCGGTCAGACCTTGCGACTCTACCTTGGCTTAGACAAACCGTGACCTTGTCTTAACTAGACAAGCCATAGGCTGATCCATAAGGATCGGTCCTAGCCTGTCCCGAAAGACACCGTTTGGAACATGCACCCTTTGGCCAATCGTGCCTCCTGGTTCTCGTACCTTTTGATGTTCGCAACCTTTGGTAACTCGTACCTTTTGGTCCCTGACACCCTTTGGCAACTCACAACCTTTGAACACTCATGACTCTTGACAACTCGTGCCCTTTGGGTCATTCCCAACCGTTCGTCCTAACCGCCCAGTCTTGGTGCGATCGGATCATCCGTCTAACCGACCCGTGTCAAGGCTAGCGTCTGGTATGTTCGGCCAAAGCCTAGGGACGTGTCCCTTGGACTCAACCAACACAACCTTTCGTGTTAAACCAGAGAGAAGAGAAGAGAAACGAATTGAAATAGATAAGGAGAGCCGGATGGGACTTAGGAACCGACCAGAGCCGCGGTGCGGTCGCATGGACCGTCCGTTCGGTCTGATGGAGCCACGGCCCATCACATACCTTGTGAATGTTGCGGCCAGCAATTCAGCAGCTGAACCAGAGGTCGACCCAACACCCTACTCAACCAGCCAAGGCGCCAACCAGGACATACGTGCACTAAAATGCCATATCTTACAAACCAGGAGGGTTTAAATCACGAGGATAATATTTATGGATTCTAAACTCAAGAAGGAGTCCAGGCCAATGGGAATCTGCCCAAAATATTCACGGAGCAAAGTTATGAATTTTACAATTCAGAGGTTTCTCAGCCTGTCCATCTGCGAGTATGCGACTTTAGAAGAGGATTCAAGTCCAAGAAGAAGCGGCCTGAACCAAAACCGATCATAGGAGTCAAGAGGAGTTTATTAGCTTTCCAGAAAGCCCAAGATCTCGAGAAATGGTCAAGGAAATTGGAAGATATGATGAATTTCCCAAAACGGCCAAACCAGCTCTACACTTGCCTTATTTGGAAGATCCGGGTTTCACATCGAACCAACCTCAAGAATGGCAACCAGGAGACCTTCTAAGTCATTCAGAGGCACTCTAAAACATCATAGGAAGCACCATGCCACACTGATCAGGCGGATCCCAATCAAACCAAAAGATCAAGCCGGTTTGCATCAATTGGCCAAACCGACATCATTTAAGGAAAGTCTTCAACCAATTCAATTTGGTTCGACCCAGGGCTATCTATGGGAACCAGGAGATACTCTAGACCATTCAGAAGACATCAAAGACGTCCTCAGCTGGACCAGCACCCAGGAGATCAGGCGGATCTCTCTTCCATCAACCTTCCATATTTGGCAACATCTACACTAAATGCTTTGGAGAAGTTTCTACAGATTTTGCCAAGACCAACGGCCATATTCTCTTTTACTGAGGCCAAGGAGTATTTCAGGAAGGCTTGAAGATCATGGCCACGTCCAGAAGCTATCAAGATACAAGTCTTCACAAGTTTCTCTTTGGAAGGAAGCAAATCAAGCCTAACGGCTATATTCCATGGAGTCATCAAAGCCTTTGCTCCCAACACTTTAAGTTCAAGTTATTTTGTTTCCTTTTATCATTTTATGACTGTTAGAGTCTGTCCTTGTCGAGCCTATAAGCTCTAGTCTTTGCTTCATTGTAAATCACCCATTTTTGAAAGTAATAAGAATTATTCAGTTTTCTAGTTTTCTTAAAACTATTGTTCTAAGTCTTTTGAGTTTGTGTGAAGCAGCTCCAAAGCACCTTGACTTATCAAGGCTCCTTTCCATAGAGTCTTGTGGCGTCCTCAATCCCCCATCCTTCCACTCCAATTCGTTTGCCAAGCTTGAGAGAGACATCAGTCCAGCAAGCAAAGCACCACCTCAATCCACTTCAATCATCTTTTGATCAAGCTGAGAGTGTTACACAACCAGCAGCTTGATTCCATCCTATCTATCTTTATTTATCTTGTTTTATCATATTAGAAATCATATCTCATTGTTTTTGCATTTGTTTTCAGGTTCATAACTTGCATTCCATCATATCGCCCATCCGATCATCTCTTGGTCGCCCCATCCAAGCTTCCATCATCCATCTTGCCCACCCTGAATCCCAGCCTGCAACAACACGCAGGACGTCCGTCAGCACATGCAGGACGTCCGTGGCTGTCCGTGGTGTCCGTGTGTCCGTCAGTGCACACAGGACGTCCGTCAGCACACACAGGACGTCCGTCAGCACACGCAGGACATCCGTCAGCACACGCAGGAGTCCATGGCTGTCCGTGTGTGTCCGTGTGTCCGTCAGTGCACACAGGACGTCCGTCAGCACCACAGGACGTCCGTCAGCACACGCAGGACGTCCGTCAGCACACGTAGGACGTCCGTGGCTGTCCGTGTGTGTCCGTGTGTCCGTCAGCACACGCAGGACGTCCGTCAGTACACACAGGACGTCCGTCAGCACACAAAGGACGTCCGTGGCCGTCCGTCAGCACACACAGGACGTCCGTCAGTACACAGAGGACGTCCGTGGCCGTCCGTCAGCACACACAGGGCATCCGTCAGCACACGCAGGACGTCCGTGTGTGTCCGTGTGTCCGTCAGTACACACAGGACATCCGTCAGCACAAACAGGACGTCCGTCAGTACACACAGGACGTCCGTCAGCACACACAAGACGTCCGTGGTCGTCCGTCAGTACACATATCAGCATGCTGGCCCTTCCTGTGGACTGTTCGGGTGATTTTGGCCCACGTGGGCTGTCTGTTCAGTACACACAGGACGTCCGTCAGCACACGCAGGACGTCCGTGCCTGTCCGTTAGCACACACAGACTGTCCGTGGACTGATCCGTGTACTGAACTCATATCAGCATGTTGACCACACATATCAGCATGCTGCCCTTCCCGTGGACTGTCCGTGTACTGATTTTGGACAACTGATGCACCATGTCAGTACACATATCAGCATGCTGGCCCTTCCCGTGGACTGATCCGTGTACTGAACTCATATCAGCATGCTGACCACATATCAGCATGCTGGCCCTTCCCGTGGACTGTCCGTGTACTGATCCGTGTACTGATCCGTGTACTGAACTCATATCAGCATGCTGACCACACATATCAGCATGCTGGCCCTTCCCGTGGACTGATTCGTGTACTGATCCGTGTACTGATCCGTGTACTGAACTCATATCAGCATGCTGACCACACATATCAGCATGCTGGCCCTTCCGTGGACTGTCCGTGTACTGATCCGTGTACTG
>NW_026014821.1:22500-37500 GCF_020379485.1 Brassica napus
GAAAGTTAGGGGCAAAACGGTCCACCGGAAAATTCGCCGGAAAAGTTCCCGGAAAATTCACGGGGACAATCCGGCCATCGACCTCAACCCAGCCCTCGATAGTGTTGGACCGAACAGTCCAACACTACGTACCCGAACCGTTCGGGTACTGGGGGGTAGGAGGCTCAAGAGAGTGCCTACCCCTTATATATACAAAACGCTTTTTTTCAGTCTGTCACCAGTAGACATTGGTTGTGTTCCGGGGAGTATTTTTAATGTAAAAAAAAAAATACTTCGAATTTGAATCTGATTTTTTGCATGCTTCATAAGGATGGTTAAAGCTATTTTCTGGTAAATTTTCATAAATTTCTTTTGCTTCTAACCATGTCTTTTGCATGCTACAAAGGTCGGAGTTTCGTGGTCTAAACGGATGTCTACAGCAACTTTTGATCAACACTTGACATCCTAAACTCTTTGTTGACATATTTTTGATGTTTCCTTTCAGAAAACTTTCTTCAAAATATTAATTTTTGCATTTTTGGCTTCTCGGGTGATTTTGGCTGTCCGTGGGTGATTTTGGCCCATGTGGGCTGTCTGTTCAGTACACACGGACGTCCGTGTGTGTCCGTCAGCACACACAGGACGTCCGTAAGCACACACAGGACGTCCGGCTGTCCATCAGTACACATATCAGCACGCTCCGTGGACTGTTCGGGTGATTTTGGCCCACGTGGGCTGTCTGTTCAGTACACACAGGACGTCCGTCAGCACACGCAGGACGTCCGTGGCTGTCCGTGTGTGTCCGTGTGTCCGTCAGCACACAGGACGTCTGTCAGCACACACAGGACGTCCGTCAGCACACGCAGGACGTCTGTGGCTGTCCGTGTGTGTCCGTGCGTCCGTCAGTGCACACAGGACGTCCGTCAGCACACACAGGACTTCCGTCAGCACACGCAGGACATCCGTCAGCACACGCAGGACGTCCGTGGCTGTCCGTGTGTGTCCGTGTGTCCGTCAGTGCACACAGGACGTCCGTCAGCACACACAGGACGTCCGTCAGCACATGCAGGACGTCCGTCAGCACACGCAGGACGTCCGTGGCTGTCTGTGGCTGTCCGTGGTGTCGTTTGTCCGTCAGCACACGCAGGACGTCCGTCAGTACACACAGGACGTCCGTCAGCACACAAAGGACGTCCGTGGCCGTCCGTCAGCACACACAGGACGTCCGTCAGTACACAGAGGACGTCCGTGGCCGTCCGTCAGCACACACAGGGCGTCCGTCAGCACACGCAGGACGTCCGTGTGTGTCCGTGTGTCCGTCAGTACACACAGGACGTCCGTCAGCACACACAGGACGTCCGTCAGTACACACAGGACGTCCGTCAGCACACACAGGATGTCCGTGGTCGTCCGTCAGTACACATATCAGCATGCTGGCCCTTCCTGTGGACTGTTCGGGTGATTTTGGCCCACGTGGGCTGTCTGTTCAGTACACACAGGACGTCCGTCAGCACACGCAGGACGTCCGTGCCTGTCCGTTAGCACACACAGACTGTCCGTGGACTGATCCGTGTACTGAACTCATATCAGCATGCTGACCACACATATCAGCATGCTGGCCCTTCCCGTGGACTGTCCGTGTACTGATTTTGGACAACTGATGCACCATGTCAGTACACATATCAGCTTGCTGGCCTTCCGTGGACTGATCCGCCTGTACTGAACTCATATCAGCATGCTGACCACACATATCAGCATGCTGGCCCTTCCCGTGGACTGTCCGTGTACTGATCCGTGTGTACTGAACTCATATCAGCATGCTGACCACACATATCAGCATGCTGGCCCTTCCCGTGGACTGATTCGTGTACTGATCCGTGTACTGATCCGTGTACTGAACTCATATCAGCATGCTGACCACATATCAGCATGCTGGCCCTTCCCGTGGACTGTCCGTGTACTGATCCGTGGACTGATCCGTGTACTGAACTCATATCAGCATGCTGACCACACATATCAGCATGGTGGCCCTTCCCGTGGACTGTCCGTGTATTGATTTTGGACAACTGATGCACCATGTCAGTACACATATCAGCATGCTGGCCCTTCCCGTGGACTGATCCGTGTACTGATCCGTGTACTGATCCGTGTACTGAACTCATATCAGCATGCTGACCACACATATCAGCATGCTGGCCCTTTCCCGGACTGTCCGTCTACTGATCCGTGTACTGAACTCATATCAGCATGCTGACCACATATATCAGCATGCTGGCCCTTCCCGTGGACTGATCCGTGTACTGATCCGTGTACTGAACTCATATCAGCATGCTGACCACACATATCAGCATGCTGGCCCTTCCCGTGGACTGTCCGTGTACTGATCCGTGTACTGAACTCATATCAGCATGCTGACCACACATATCAGCATGCTGGCCCTTCCCGTGGACTGTCCGTGTACTGATCCGTGGACTGATCCGTGTACTGAACTCATATCAGCATGCTGACCATACATATCAGCATGCTGGCCCTTCCCGTGGACTGTCCGTGTACTGATTTTGGACAACTGATGCACCATGTCAGTACACATATCAGCATGCTGGCCCTTCCCGTGGACTGATCCGTGTACTGATTTTGGACAACTGATGCACCATGTCAGTACACATATCAGCATGCTGGCCCTTCCCGTGGACTGATCCGTGTACTGATTTTGGACAACTGATGCACCATGTCAGTACACATATCAGCATGCTGGCCCTTCCCGTGGACTGATCCGTGTACTGATCTGGACATAAGCTCGAGTTTGATGGACTGGACTGTCCAAGTCAGTCTGATTGGTCCAAGTAGTACTTATGCTGGCTCGACTTTCCATCATCCAACCAAGTGTTAACATTTTTCCTTGGTATGATCGAGGCCAAGCGTACTGATGGGATGAATTAACTCTTTTGGGTTTTAATGCTCCCGTCAGGATGCTTTTGGCCGAGACTTGTGCACATGCGGGCTGCATTTCATCGGCCAATCTGAAATATTAGGTTGAGAGTGAATTTCACCAAGTAAAAATCTCGAACCTCTGACGGGATCTTCTTATATACTTGAATTTTTTGGGTTTTTTGGTTTTTAACGTTTTGGGGAGGACATGTGATTGGAAAGGGGGAGGGTCGAATCTTAGCGACAAAGGGCTGAATCTCAGTGGATCGTGGCAGCAAGGCCACTCTGCCACTTACAATACCCCGTCGCGTATTAAGTCGTCTGCTGCAAAGGATTCTACCCGCCACTCGGTGGTAATTATAATTCAAGGCGGTCCGAACGGCGCTTCCACCGAACGGACTTAGCCAACGACACGTGCCTTTGGAGCCGAAGCTCCTACTGAGGGTCGGCAATCGGGCGGCGTGTAAGACCCGAACCCTGGCCTCTCGACCTGATGGAGTCCGCAGGCTTACTTATTAATTTCTCTGCTTGTTTGATCCATTTTTAAGTCTATTAGTTACTAAGTCATATTCGAATATGAGGTTCATAAACAAAGGAACAGATTGCACAGCGGAATAACAATGTATAAACTTTGTATTACTTAGAAACATGAGATTCAATACACAACTTCTTAACAGTCTCATAGACAATCACTAGTTCATCCCTAGCATCATCTAACCACACGTTACACAGCCTCTCACTGATCGAGCCTTCACGGCTCCTTGGCTTGACCAGAACCATCCTTAGTTCCTGAAACCACAACCAGATAAGCATTAATCATAACCGAGAATAGAACGGATTGATTCTACAATGCTTGGCTTGGTTCCTAGAACTTAGATAAACCTCAGACAACATAATCATAAAACGTATGAACCTACCTACCGTATCCTAAGTCATTCAACCAACCACCCCTTGACTTAGAATCAGATAGATAGTCCAGAATAGATAACAGAACACACGAACAGATCCGGATCGTCCCCAAAGACCAATCCGTCTATCCGGATAGAATCTAGGTACGACCGGCTAATGGAGTCCGGCTCAATGGCCCAACGGACTCCCTTACCTGATCCGGCCTTAGGCCTGGATCCAATCGGCCTAGTAAGCCTCAAGCCTAATCCGGAAGGCTTAGCAACCGGTCAGACCTTGCGACTCTACCTTGGCTTAGACAAACCGTGACCTTGTCTTAACTAGACAAGCCATAGGCTGATCCATAAGGATCGGTCCTAGCCTGTCCCGAAAGACACCGTTTGGAACATGCACCCTTTGGCCAATCGTGCCTCCTGGTTCTCGTACCTTTTGATGTTCGCAACCTTTGGTAACTCGTACCTTTTGGTCCCTGACACCCTTTGGCAACTCACAACCTTTGAACACTCATGACTCTTGACAACTCGTGCCCTTTGGGTCATTCCCAACCGTTCGTCCTAACCGCCCAGTCTTGGTGCGATCGGATCATCCGTCTAACCGACCCGTGTCAAGGCTAGCGGTCTGGTTATGTTCGGCCAAAGCCTAGGGACGTGTCCCTTGGACTCAACCAACACAACCTTTCGTGTTTAACCAGAGAGAAGAGAAGAGAAACGAATTGAAATAGATAAGGAGAGCCGGATGGGACTTAGGAACCGACCAGAGCCGCGGTGCGGTCGCATGGACCGTCAGTTTGGTCTGATGGAGCCACGGCCCATCACATACCTTGTGAACCACATCTGGGTTCTCCATGCTCTTCTCCTTGTCTTGATCTCCCATTCTTGACCGGAGTTAGTTCTCAAACGATCAGAGTCGCCGGAACACAACACCACCACAATCGGCCTTTCTCTTGGCCGGAACTCTCTCTTTCTCTCTTTCTTTCTCTCTACGTTTTTCTCTGAGTATTTTACTCTGGAATTGGATAATGAAATCGACCAGAGAGCCCCCATATTTATAGAAAACGAGGGGGTAAGTCTTGCCCCACGAACAGGCACGACTTGCTAGCGAATGGGCACCATCGGCCAAGAGTTGCCCCCTTTCGGCCACTTGCATCCCTTCGCCCTTTCTGATTGGGTTTGGGGTCGGCCACAAGCCCAACCCACGCCCCAGGCCTCCTGGACACAGCCCACAGCCTTGCCCAAGGACCCAACAGCCCATGGCCTCATGGCCGGACCTCCCAGCCCGCCACTGACCCAGACCCGGACCATCGGCCTAAAGCCCGGACAGTCCGTCTAGCTGAGATGAGCTGACACTCAGCTGCCTCAGCTGAGTGAGCTAGTAGTCCAGCTAGTGGAGCTGACTTAGTAGGGACTGAGCTGGAGTGAACTGAACCTAGCTTCCTTGAGCTGGCCGAGCTACTCGTCCACTTCGTCCTAGCTACCGTCTTACTCGTCCTAGCTGACACTTAGCTCGTATAAGGTTAAGTTTAAGTTTCCTTATATCCTTAACCTTCTTTCTCGACCATGGAACGCTTGCCTTGATGTCTCAAGACTGGCTTGTACGTTTCCTCGAACCATGGCCGTCCCAACAATCCTATTCAGGATTGGGGGCGTGACAAGTCTCCCCCCTTGGGATGGATTCGTCCTCGAATCCGAATCGAATGCTTCCTCGGAAACAAACTGGTCCAACCACTCTGGGTACTCTGCTTTCATTCTAGCTTCGGTCTCCCAAGTGATTATATCCTGACCATTACAGTCCCAGACGACCTTGACCATCTGGACCGTCTTCTTCCTTGTTGCTTTTTCCATCCTATCTATGATTCGAACTGGCCTCGTTTCCAAGGTTAGGTTCTTACCAAGATCGTCTGGAATGGCAGGAAGAGCGATGTCTTGGTCCGTCAAACATTTCCGAAGTTGGGAGACGGGGAACACATTATGAAATGCGTCCATCTTGGCCGGTAAGTCCAACTTGTAGGCCACCATCCCAACTCTTTCAATGACCTTGAACGGCCCCAAGTATCTCGGGTCTAACTTCCGTCTCCCGGAAATTCGGACTCGTCCTTTGAAGGTAATCATTTTGAGATACACCAAGTCACCTACTTGAAACTCGAGATCTTTCCTTGTTCGATCTGCATGGTTTTTGGCGATCTTGTGCCTGTCTCATCTTGTCCCTCAAGAACTTGATCTTTTCGGTTGTCTCTTCGACAATCTCCGGACCAATCATGCTGCGTTCCCCAACTTGGGTCCAGCATAAGGGTGTCCTGCATGGACGCCCATACAGAGCTTCGTATGGCGACATGCCAATACTACTATGGAAACTATTGTTGTAAGCAAATTCTACCAGAGGTAGATGTTTCTCCCAGGAATCACCCCAGTCTAGAACACATGCTCGCAACATATCTTCCAATGTCTGGATCGTACGTTCAGACTGTCTATCCGTCTGTGGGTGATAGGCTGTACTCATGTTCACCCTTGTTCCTAAGGCCTTTTGGAAAGCCTTCCAGAAGTAAGATGTGAACCTTGAATCCCTATCCGAGACTATGCTTGCCGGCACACCATGTAGTCGGACGATCTCATCAATGTACTTACGTACAATCTGATCTACCCCATCCGACTTCTTGATAGCCAGGAAGTGTGCTGATTTGGTTAGTCGATCTACCACAACCCAAACCGCATCCTTCTTATTCCTCGTGGTAGGGAACCCGGTCACAAAGTCCATTGTGATGTGATCCCATTTCCATTCCGGAATAGGCAAGCTTTGTAATAACCCACTAGGCACCTGATGTTCTGCTTTGATGAGTTGGCAAGTGGAACACTTGGCCACCCATTCCACTACATCTGCCTTCATACGGATCCAATGATAGAATTTCTTAAGGTTCTGGTACATCTTAGTCGCACCAGGATGAACCAAGAATCTGGACTTATGAGCCTCCCTCATAATCTCTTCCTTTAGACTCCTATCATTAGGAACACTGATCCGACCGTTTACTAGGATGGTACCATCCCTTGCGATCTGGTACTCCGTCCTATCATTCTGAGCAACCTTATTCAGGTTCTCGTCCTGACCTTGAGCCAACCGGATTCGAGTAAGCAGGTCGGCTTGGTTAACCGCCTCCAACCCCAAAGCTTCGGTTGTCGTAGTCAGCACATTCAGCCGCAGAGCACGGACCATACCGTCCAGGTCGTCCGCCTCCCGTTCGGCCGATACATCAGCCCTCTTCCGGCTCAAAGCGTCTGCTACCAGATTAGCCTTTCCCAGATAATAGGTGATGTCCAAATCGTAGTCAGCTACGAATTCCATCCACCTCCTCTGCCTTAAGTTTAACTCAGGCTGGGTGAATATATACTTAAGACTCTTATGGTCCGTAAGTATCTGAACTTTGGCGCCATACAAGTATGATCGCCAAATCTTTAAGGCGAATACTACCGCAGCCATTTCGAGATCATGGTGGGGTAGTTTCCCTCATGTTTCCTCAACTGCCTGGACGCATAGGCAATGACTTTCCCATGCTGGGTCAATACGCAACCTAGTCCAGTGATGGATGCGTCCGTATAGACCACATATGGTTGATCGGCCTCCGGAAGCACTAGGACGGGTGCGCTAGTCAGCATGTTCTTAAGTGCGGAGAAACATTCCTCACACTCTTCAGCCCATGTGAACTTAACGTCCTTCCCAGTCAACCGCGTCATAGGCTGAGCCAAGCTTGCGAATCCTTTCACAAACTTTCTATAGTAGCCTGCCAGCCCTAAGAAGCTTCTGACTTCCGTAGCACTGCGTGGTCGGGGCCAATCCTTGATTGCCCTGATCTTCTCTGGATCCACCGAGATGCCCTGATCGGAAACAATATGGCCGAGGAACCCAATACTCTTCTGCCAAAAGCTACATTTACTGAGTTTAGCATAGAGTTTGTGTTCTCGTAATCGTTCCAGCACGGCTCTCAAGTGTTTCCTATGAGATTCCTCATCCTTGGAATAAATTAGGATATCATCAATGAAGATGATCACGAATTCATCCAAGAAATCTCGGAACACGCTGTTCATCATTTTCATGAAAGCGGCAGGTGCATTGGTCAGACCGAACGGCATCACTACGAACTCGTAATGACCGTACCTGGTCCTAAATGCCGTCTTCCTAATATCATTTGGCTCTATAGGGATCTGATGATACCCTGAAGCCAAATCAATCTTGGAAAACCACTTGGCTCCTTTGAGTTGATCCAACAGTTCGTCTATCCTGGGCAACGGGTACTTGTTCTTCACAGTGACCCTTTTCAACCCTCGATAGTCGATGCACAGACGCATGCTACCATCCTTCTTTCTCACGAAGAGGACTGGTGCACCCCAAGGGGAGCTACTTGGCCGTATGAACCCCTTGTCAAGCAATTCTTCCAATTGCTTCTTTAGCTCGGCCATCTCGGCCGGAGCCATCCGGTACAGACTCTTGGACAGCGGAGCTGTCCCTGGCTCTAGTTCAATCGTAAATGGATCCGACCTATCAGGGGGACACCCTGAGGTACCTGGAACACATCTGGGAACTTCAACACCAACGAATCCTCTGAAAGGTCTTTCAGACAGACAGAACTGCCTGGCTCTGTAGTTGTAATTGTAGCCAAAAAGGACTGACAACCCTGTTCCAACATCCGAATCGCTCGAACTGCTGAAACCACTACTTTCTCTTGAGCCGGACACAGACATTGGTACTGGATCGGTCGAAGCCCAGTCTCCAATTGCACACGACCTCTATGGCAATCGAGAGTGGCCCGATACTTTCCCAACCAGTCCATACCTAGGATCACTTCGTGATTCTTTAGGTTGACACAGACCAAATCCACAGGGAATACCTTTCCCTGTATTGACACTGGGATATTTGACATGAGACCTAGTGAGTTCATGGCTTGCCCTCCGGCCGCCCTCACTATCCCAAATTATCTCCAGCGTCCAGACAGAACAGACCCTTTCCGACCAGTCCCGGACTCACAAAACTATGTGTAGCCCCTGTGTCGAAAAGTACGTGGGTTTCCACACCACCAATCATGAGGGTTCCTAACAGAGACCCTCATAAGAATCGCCTAGACATTCTAGGTTCCATACCAAGCATTTTCTACTTGAATGTAAAAAGAAAAATTTAGGAATTACCAGAGATCGAATCAAACGATCCAGAAGCGCCGTCGTCCCGGGACAGCTTATACACCCTTGGTGTTGTGGTCGGCCTACTCTGGGTCGACTTGCCTGTGTCTCCACGGCCCTTCCCTTGTCCTCCTTGTAGCTTAGGACAATCCGACTTGTAGTGTCCAGTCTTGCCACATAGGAAGCAAGTCACGGAGCCGCTGCCACTGGACTGGTCGGAGAATCGGTTTGGTCGAGTGCAGTTTTGGATCGTGTGATCCATGCTGCCACATCGCACACAAGCCCCCATGGCCTTCCAGCACTCACCGGGATGATTCTTTCCACACTTGGGACATGTAGGTCGGCCACCAGAGGTCTTACCTCCGTCCACCTGGTCCCACTTCCTCTTTTTATCATTTGTTTTGCCCGACGGGCCAGACTGTGACTTAGCCTTAAGCTTAGCTTCTTCAGCCAAGTTAGACTCTAGCAAAGCCACCCGTTCCACCAGTTCTCCGACGGTGTTGAAAGTGCGGATCGAGCAATGGGTCTTCAGTTCGGGCCTTAGGCCTCGGATGAACCTACGGACCTGGACTGCCTCGTCCTCCAGCTCTCTTCCAACAAACCGTCTGAGCCGGTTGAACTCTTCTTCGTACTCCCGTACGGTCCTGCGGCCTTGGGCCAAATATAGAAACTGAGCTTCCAGACGATCCCAAGCCTCAGCAGGGAAGTATTTGCGGTTGAATTCAACTTCAAAGTCCGCAAAACTTTCCAGACTCCCATTGGTGCGCTTGTCCACTGCAAGCCACCAGTTATGCGCGTCCCCTTCCAGGAAGTGAACCGCAATGTCGCGTCTGTAATCCACTGGACAGCGAGTTGATTGAAAGTTTCGGACCAACCTACTCCTCCACTCGTCTGCCACAATAGGGTCGGTGCTACCGGAGAAATGCTTCGTACCCAACCTGGATAAATGTTGAAGCAGACTCAGATAGTCCACCTTCTTTCCAGACTTTTCCGGTGGATCGATCTCGATCACCTCAACCGTTTCCACAACTGGACCATGGTGTGTTGGGGGTGGTCGTAGCCACAGGCGTAGCCTGGCCAACCGAGGAGTTCACTAGTGGCGTGAACAGTTGCGCCATAGCCGCAACCTGAGTCCCCATTACCTTCATGGCCTCTAACAAGTCCTCTTTGGACAGTGTTGCGGGCACATTATGTTGTAGGCACAGGGGGGGTAACCCACAAATAGATAGAGGTTGGATCCAAGCTACAACCTGAGAACAATGAGAACCGATTTTTATGAGTTTTTAGAGTTTTATAATGCAAAAAGAAACAAATATGAATATGAATCAAAATGATAATATGAATAAAGACAAATAGAAAAGGGATAGATTGATGGAGATGGGATCTTTGTTGCTGGATGTGTATCACTCTCAACAAGGATCAATGGATGGGAGATGAATGAAGATGGAACCGGTCTTGCTGGATGTGTATCACTCTCAAGATCGATTAATGGATGGAGATGGGATGATGGACGCCACAAAGCTCTGTGAAAGGAGGCTTTGATAAGTCAAGTTGCTCCAGAGTTGTTTCTCACACACTCAAAAAAACTTAGAACAATAGTTTTGACAAAACTAGAAAAATTGAATAATTCATAATACTTTCAAAGATGGGTGATTTACAATGAAACAAAGACTAGAGCTTTATAGGCTCGACCAAGAACTTTCTAACAGCCATAAAATGACATAAGGAAAGAAATAAAAATCGAAATAATAAACTTGGAAGCAAAGGAATTGATGGCTCCTTGAAAACTAGCCGTTGGAGCCTTTTGTGGGATTTTGGCTCCAAGTGAAGAAACTTGATTTGCTTGAATCTGGACGGTTTAAGGGGATAAGAGAGCTTTCTTGGGACCTTCTTGAATGCTTGATAGATGCTGATCTCGTCCTTGCCTTGGTAGAAAAAGAGCTGTTGGAGTTTGAATGCAAGAGACTCCAAATAAGGCAGTTCGGTGATAATGGGGATCTTCTTATTCCTATGTGGGCTGGTGCATGGGATGAAGTTGTAGAACTCTTCTGGCTCGTGTATAATGTCTCCTGGATGTCTTGGTTTAGTCTGGATGTCGTCTGGTTCTCCTGGTTGGATTGGAATTGCTTGGAATGCATCAAACCGAAAGATTGTCCAATCTTTCCATAAATAGCTCCGGTTTGATTTAAGTGATTCTCCATTGAACCGACTGATCTCCTGGGTTCTGGTGCAGCTAAGAACTTCTGGAATACCTCCTGATTGGTTGAAATGATCTCCTGGTCGCCAATTTCTGGTTTGAAGCTGATTGAACCGGTTAGCTTCCAATTGAGGCGAGTGTAGCACTGGTTTGACCGGTTCTGGAAAATTGAACATATCTTCTGATTTACGTGTCCATTTCTCCTGATCTTTGGCTTTTGGAAAGCTGAAAGAATTCTCTTGAATTTGATGACGGGCTTTGCTTCAGGAAGCTCCTTACTTGAGCTTAAATCTCCTTCTAAAGTCGGATACTCGCATATGGATAGGCTGAGAAACCTCTGAGTTGTAAAATTCATAACTTCTTGCTCCGTGAATATTTTGGCCCAATTCCAATTGGCCTGGACTTCTTCTTGAGTGTAGAATCCAAAAATTAGCCTCGTAATTTAAACCCTCCTGGTTTGAAAGATATGGTATTTTAGTGCACGTATGTCCTGGTTTGCGCCTTGGCTGGTTGAGTAGGGCTTTGGGTTGACCTCCGGTTCAGTTGATGATCTGATGACCACATCATCCCCTCCCTCTTGACAAGGTTTCGACCTCGAAACTATATAACCTGCATCAAGATAGAGCAAGTCAGGTTTCATTCTCTTTTGAGAGTTTAGAACCTTACCTTGGTATAATTTCGGTTTGGTGATGCATGGTGCATCTGGTGGCTCTTCTTTGAAAAGATTTGAAAGGATCACGCCTCTGCTATGGCTATGGCCATTACATCTCTTCTGGAGTGGATGGTCCTTCAAAGTTTTGGTGGCCACATTTCTGTTCTTCCTTGGAGTTGATTCTCCTAGCAACATAAGATTATCCGGTGGAATTTCTTTAAAGCTTTCTTCTTGGCAACCTGAAATAGTCTCAACACTCTGGACAAAAATCAAGTGCATTATATCTATCATGGAAATATTAAAAACATGCTGATCTAAAATGAATCTTACCATAGGTTTTGGAATTTGAACAATCCATTGTTTAGATTTTGGTTTCCACTTGTGAGGTGGTTCATGACTGAGCTTATGGTCTGGTTCCTTCTGTGGAACTTCAGTAAGCAGATAGCTTTCATTTTTACTCCCTACATCAAGAACACACACGTCAGTACTAGTATCTCTAGGTGGTGTTAGACACTTACCTTGGTATGATACTTCATTTACTGGTTTTGCTTCTTTAAGCAACATGGACTGCATTGTGTCTTGAACCATCTTCTGATCCATCACAGCTGTGGCGCCTGGTGGCTCCTCTCCTTTGAATTCATGCTCCTTAGTTCCTGTTACATCACCTTTTGACAAAGACAAGTGACTCATACAAGTGGTAGATGATTCATTAACTGATTTATCAAGTATAGGACTTACCTTAGCCTCTACTTGGACAATAACAGTTTCTGGTTTTTCTTTGGAACCATGAGTTAGATACCTCCTTGGGTATATCTTTTGGATCTTAGAACTTGTGAGTTCTGGTGCAAATTCATCCCTCATGACTTCCTTAAGATCTCTCCACGTTTTATAGCTGGCTCCTTGTAAAACCATCTATCATCTTCTTCTTGTACCCACCATTTAAAGGCATTACCTCTTAGTTGATCAATGGCATAAGATAGTCTCTCTTCTTTCAGAATTTTGTTGTAGTGAAACCATTCATCAAGGTTCCTCTCCCAAAATAGGTAGCTTCTTCCTCCTGAAAATGTAAAGAGTTCAATTTTATCAGCAAAATATTTATGATCAAACCGAGAATTAGCAACATGATGAATATGGGTTTGAGAAGTTGGCTGTTGACTGATCCATGAAGGATCTGGTGGCTTGGGCTCGACATAAACAGCTTCTGGTGCATCTCCAAATCTTCTTTCTCCTTGCTGTGGTCGTTGGCCTTGTGCCTTGTGTCTTTTTCTCCAACCGAGCAATCTGATCTTTTACTTTCTTTAAATCTGCCAAAAGAGTTTGGTTTTCCTTGAGAAGTTGTCTCTGGGTTTCTCCTGCCATAGCTTCCTGAAAACAATCTCAAAGAGCAAGTGAAGATATGGGAAGTTTTGGTCGAACCAAAATAAGTAAACAAAATGCAATCTATTAAAACTAAACCGAAAAAGATGCAATGTTGAACCGAAATGAAATAAATTATGGAAAATGATTTTTCTTTTGGTTTTCTTAATGCAAATCTCGAAATGAAACAATAATAAATGACAATTAACACAAATGAAAAGAAAATATGGAAAGCAAACTAATGCTGAATTTTTTTTGAATTTTCTTTGGATGAAATGCAACAATTAAATATGCAAATGATATAAACTAAAGCTTAAAAAAATATTTTCTTTTTCTTTTCTGATGCAATCACGAAATGAACAAGTAGAAATGGTATGAAACAATAACTAGGATGATTTCTTTTGGCTTTTGAATTTATGAATGCAAATGAAAATGAATCAAATTCAAAACATAAATTTTTATGGGATTTTTTTTTTTATGGAAACTAATAAATGCAAACACTTTTCTTTTGGGATTTTCGATTTTAAATGAATCAAACAAAACTTTTCTTTTCTTTTTCGTGGCACTTAGCAGAATGAACAGCAAGAACACAAAACAAATGCAGAAACAAAACTTGAAACAAAGAAACAGTTTTTATGGATTTTCGGTTTATGATGAAAAACAAATGCAAACAAATATGAATGATGCAAGGATAGAGTGACCTGATTCAGGAGCTTGAGCTCTGATACCAAAATGTTGTAGGCACAGGGGGGTAACCCACGAATAGATAGAGGTTGGATCCAAGCTACAACCTGAGAACAATGAGAACCGATTTTTATGAGTTTTTAGAGTTTTTATAATGCAAACAGAAACAAATATGAATATGAATCAAAATGATAATATGAATAAAAACAAATAGAAAAGGGATAGATTGATGGAGATGGGATCTTTGTTGCTGGATGTGTATCACTCTCAACAAGGATCAATGGATGGGAGATGAATGAAGATGGAACCGGTCTTGCTGGATGTGTATCACTCTCAAGATCGATTAATGGATGGAGATGGGATGATGGACGCCACAAAGCTCTGTGAAAGGAGGCTTTGATAAGTCAAGTTGCTCCAGAGTTGTTTCTCACACACTCAAAAGACTTAGAACAATAGTTTTGACAAAACTAGAAAAATTGAATAATTCATAATACTTTCAAAGATGGGTGATTTACAATGAAACAAAGACTAGAGCTTTATAGGCTCGACCAAGAACTTTCTAACAGCCATAAAATGACATAAGGAAAGAAATAAAAATCGAAATAATAAACTTGGAAGCAAAGGAATGATGGCTCCTTGAAAACTAGCCGTTGGAGCCTTTTGTGGGATTTTGGCTCCAAGTGAAGAAAACTTGATTTGCTTGAATCTGGACGGTTTAAGGGGATAAGAGAGCTTTCTTGGGACCTTCTTGAATGCTTGATAGATGCTGATCTCGTCCTTGCCTTGGTAGAAAAGAGCTGTTGGAGTTTGAATGCAAGAGACTCCAAATAAGGCAGTTTGGTGATAATGGGGATCTTCTTATTCCTATGTGGGGGTGTGCATGGGATGAAGTTGTAGAACTCTTCTGGCTCGTGTATAATGTCTCCTGGATGTCTTGGTTTAGTCTGGATGTCGTCTGGTTCTCCTGGTTGGATTGGAATTGCTTGGAATGGATCAAACCGAAAGATTGTCCAATCTTTCCATAAATAGCTCCGGTTTGATTTAAGTGATTCTCCATTGAACCGACTGATCTCCTGGGTTCTGGTGCAGCTAAGAACTTCTGGAATACCTCCTGATTGGTTGAAATGATCTCCTGGTCG